>NW_022705726.1:0-633 GCF_011630105.1 Anneissia japonica
TACGCATGGGTTGTACCATTAAAAAACAAAACAGGTAATACTCTTATGTTAGCCTTTCAACAGATATTTAATAAAAGTAAGAGAAAACCTAAAAAATTGTGGACTGATGAGGGTAGAGAGTTTTATAACAAGACATTTATGAATTTTCTAAAAAATAACAGTATTACATTATACAGTACCTTTAATGAAGGGAAGGCAGTTGTTGTTGAACGTTTTAATCGTACCTTAAAAGAGAGACTATATAAAAAATTCACACAACTCGGTTCACAACAATGGTCATCTTTTATTCAGGATATTGTGGATAAGTATAATGACACGATTCACACGTCAACAAATATGAAACCATCAGAAACATTTACAAAATTAAAATATGAAAAAGAGATTAATGTCAGAAAACCTAAGTTCAAAGTTGGTGATATCGTAAGAATATATAGGTGGAAATCTCATTTTGAAAAGGGTTTTACTGAACGATGGACGAAAGATGATGTAATAGATACGGTTCCTTGGACTTATAAGATATATGATTTGGAAGGGGAAGAGATTTTAGGTTCATTTTATTCACAGGAATTACAAAAGACAAAGATAAATTGAAATTTTTTGACTCCGCCCCTTTTTGACTCCACCCACACAAGC
>NW_022705727.1:0-1229 GCF_011630105.1 Anneissia japonica
TATTTAAGATGGGGGTAGGGGAAATACATTTATGTTTTTGGTCACTTTTGCATATACTGTGGATATGAAATGTAACAACAACTTGGCTAAATAGTTACTCATCACTCTCATTAAAAAATTTGATCGGAATGATGACGTCTTCATGATAAATTCCAAGATGGCGTCCATTAAGGTGGTAAAAACTATGTTTTTAATGTAAAAATAATTTTATTGTTATCAAAGTACAATATAATCCCAATACAATATTATACATACAGGAATAAAAAAAACTGATAGGGTGGGTCCAAACACATGGCCGACTAGACCCACGGTCAGAGGCCCGGAATAAACTTCCCTGGGCTTATGGGAGAGTTTCTTTTTAGCTTTGTATGGCCCAAAATTTTGCTTTTAAGCCAAAATATTAGGAATTGGCAATCAAAATAATGTTATATGGATAAGCAAATCATTATTTGTGGTGTGGCAACCTTGTCGAGGCATCGGACGATGGGAATCTAGGCCTGTCAGACGGGAATTCCCCACCTCCCAAGCAAATTTTGGAATGACGACGTCAATACACAGAATTCCAAGGCTACGACAATCAAAATATTTAAATTTAATCTTTCTACACTACATTTTTCTTCATCATCATTAGTATACTATTATGTTGTTACTCTATAATATTTTTAATATAGTATATCATTATTCTTATGCGTTTTAAAAAATTTATAGTTTATAATTCACATTAATATTAGCGTTAGTACTGTTATTCTTAATATACTGATGTCATTATTATTATTATCATCATCATCTTCCTTATTGTCATCCCCATCATCATTATATTCCCTATTATAAGGAGGATGTTGATGATGATGAGGAGAAGATGATGAGGACGATGGTGAGGAAGAAGATGATGGTGATTACATTTGATAATAATGGTTGTTGATGATAATGATTCATCCTCATTAGTATACTATTATGTTGTTACTCTATAATATTTTTAATATAGTATATCATTATTCTTATGCGTTTAAAAAAATTTATAGTTTATAATTCACATTAATATTAGCGTTAGTACTGTTATTCTTAATATACTGATGTCATTATTATTATTATCATCATCATCTTCCTTATTGTCATCCCCATCCTCATTATATTCCCCATTATAAGGAGGATGTTGATGATGAGGAGGAGAAGAAAGATGATGAGGACGATGGTGAGGAAGAAGATGATGGTGATTACATTTGATGATA
>NW_022705728.1:0-1293 GCF_011630105.1 Anneissia japonica
GACATTTCTGGATCCGCCACTGACAGATGGCATAATTCGCAAATGAATTTGCAGTTATTAATTGTTATTATTATATCCCTTACACAAAAATTGTTCACTTTAAAAATGGCTGTTAGTTTTGTTAATTAATCGTAGTGATTATCGAGGTGGTATAGATAAACCAGTTTTTCTCCCCACTAAAAATTACTGAGCAAAGATTGTCCCGAGAAATCAAAATTATTTGATATTCGGGTAGAACATCCTGAAAACGCTTAATAATCATTTATCCCACAAAGTCCCTTATCTACCCTAGCCCTTATAATAATTGTTCAGTCTCTTGTTGCTGATAATAATGACGTCGTCTAATTTTATCACATCTAGATTTGTTTCATTTATCCTCTAACATTGAAATCCCCGTTATAATGGCTTTTGAGCAGCATACGTTTACATCTTTCTCGTCTTTAATTCGAATCAAACATCGGGCACCCTCCACAGCCTATATCTACACCCTTTAAAAAAAAAAAACAAAAAAAAAAAACGATTTCCACAACCACCAATAAACATAGGAATATGTAAAATTGTCAATTGAATCCTAATTAAATATTCATATGAGATTAGAGAACCTTGGAAATAGCCTTAAAAATTACTTCAGGAATTAAACGTTCCCTGATTATAAATGGTAGGCATAATGACGATTAATGTAATCAAGTTAAACTTTTTATTAAATTTATCTTTCAATTTTCGAATAACGCATAGCTCTCTTACGTCCATGATATTGAAATCCTTTTCCTCGTAATCGTCGCTATCCTCTGATTCAATATTTCACATTCTCTTATAACCGACATCAGGCTGAAATACAAGAAAAAAGGAATTTATGTATATAATCAGATATTAAAATCCTGATAATTAACCAAAACAGAAACTTAAACTTACTTATTTTCTAACCTGTTTTCTCAATCCGTATTGACCTATTTCGTCTGCAACGTCGTTTTCTTCGTCTTCTTGTTCATATTCATAATCATACATCAACTTATGTTTTCTTTGGCCATGCTGCCGTCTCGCATTGTTATTATCTTCTTCGATTTCTTCGTCTTCCTCTTCATATATCATTTTCTTATATTCCTTGAGCTGCCGTCTCACGTTATTATTCTTTACTTAGTAACTTACTATGCATCTCTAAACCTAATCGGCCATGTCTCTGGATTTCAAAGCCTGTTCACAAGCAATACAAATGTTCTCATCAGTATCTTCGTTTTCCTGTTTTTCATCAAGATCGTTTCGTACGAAAGAATATTATATTTATAAGTTTTTAAG
>NW_022705729.1:0-3216 GCF_011630105.1 Anneissia japonica
ACAGGTCAGCAAGACATAGCAGGAGGAGGATGCTCCTGCTGTGTGTGGCTGGCTCTGATCAAGGCTTAATTATCTTTCATACTGCTGCTAAACTAGGCCTAGGCCTAACCTACAGTTATCTGATGACTTTCAAACATATTATTGGTACAAATATGATCATATAAAGTAGTAAAATAATGTTTACCTGTTAGTTAAAAGGCCGTTTTAAATGAAAATGCTAGCTAGCTGACAGTCCGGAGATGAAAATAGCGGGAAAAAAATACGGTTGCACATGCGCACGTTATTCGTGATAACTTGTCATCTGATGTACTAACTTGTCAGTGTGACGCAAGCAACTTGTAATTTTCCAATGACAAGACAGGTTCTTGTCATACTGACAAGAAGTTAGGAATGTATGTTTTCAGTGTGGCACGTCTACTTGTCTTGTCAACACATCCACATCAACTCCTAGTTTGTGTCTTTGTCAAAATTACTGTCTCTCACATTTTCCCCTCCAATTACACCGACTTCTACCTTTCTTAACATGTACGGTACCTTCCACACCTCACTCAATTCCAATTTCCCTCTTCTAACCACTTAGACCCTTTTCGTAGAGTTACGTACGCGTAGTCAAGAGTAAAACAGAATAAACTGAGATTATAACTGATATAAGCTTTAATACATGTCAACATTCACCTTTTGCATGTTTCTTAATTTATCATCTTACTTTATTTGTTTTCTCTGAGTCGAATGGTTGATTCTGAGATAGGGTCGCGCGGTTCAGAGGGGCGCCGTATCAATCGCCATATATCACCGCCACGGCTCGCTCTTTTGTATGTTGACGTAATAAGTCTTCTCGGATAACCCGTAATTTGGTTCACACTTATGTATGGAGTAACTGCAGCACTTAAAATATACAATGGTCATTTCGGTACCCGACCCACCCCAGGTTTCAATCGTACATATTTTGCATATATATTGCATTAATATTTTGATGTTGCTGTGCTTCGAGGTCGTATCGCCATTGTCTTCATGCCTAGACTAGACCACAGCGGGTCATTTCTAGGGCCTGCCCTTACGGTCAATATCTGCAAACGTCAAAATGTTTCTATGGACACAATCTTGCTCATTTTCAAACCATCCCCGTGCATATTAATAATTCGTCACTGTAAACAGTCAAACAATACAACAATAAACATGATATTTGAACACCTTACGAATCATTAGGTCGGACACACATCCGCCCTTCGTAACCGCTTGACGACGCAAGGACATCTGCTGATTGTCGATAATCTGAGAGGATTGTCATTGAATTCCCCTTTGCACGCGTCCCTCAGCATTGTGTTCTTTGTGGAATCGGGTCGGCCTCGCCGTTGTTAGGTCCTGGCTTTAAAAACTACCGTACTTACCAGAAAAGTTGGTGATAGCTATTGAGATACCAGCAACAAATGTTATATACCCGTCAGTGCTACCTATCGAATCTGCAATTGCTGCATTCAATACGCCCATGGTGACATAAGTCATACCAATCATGAAGTTTAGAAATCCATTGTTGATGAGGCAGAGAATTTTAGCTGTATTTGATAAGTTGGAGTGCGGTAAACGGACATTTTCCATCTCTACTCAGGAAATTTCTTCCAAACTTGATGTACAATGGTGGAGCCTACACTTCTGTGGCTTTGCATCGTTTGGGTGTTGTCGAATATTACCACGAACATAGCACAGGCCTATACAGTGTAATTTGCATAATAGAATGTTACGCTTCTTGAGTATACTGTTCAGACCTACATTCAATTGATTTCTAAGCTATATAATACGTTGACAATGCGTTGGTTTTAAAAGCAACCAAGGCCACTGTGTGTGTTCGCACTGAAAGAAACGTGGATATCTGTGATAAGTAAGTTAAGCGTTTTTTTCAGAAATCATTGTAGGCCTACGGTCTAGTCGTTGGTTCCAGGGGCGGCTCCAGAGATGTCCAAAAAAGAGGAGGCCCGAAAGGGGGGGGCGAAAGGGGGGGGGGCGAGGGTTAGGCTGATCGAGACAACACTGCCATAGAGGGTCCGGGGGCGACATTTTTTCCTCGATGTCTCAGCCAAGCCGATTGGTGGCGCTATAATTTTATATGAATATTTATCCGCAAAGGGCTGCGCTTTCATATTTCATAGACAAATATGTAAAAAGAGTAAAGTTGGAAATATACTGTCTGTCCAGGGATCGGAGCTCTCATCTGTCCAAGAGAAATATTCTCATTTTGATATTGACTGAAGAAGAATGTGTTTCCACTCTACAGCTCAAATCATGCTAACAACCACAGTCCCAGGATTGATTGGATTATTGACTTGCTAAAAAGGAAATCTTATGAGGGGCGGTTATTCGAGTATGGTACACAGTACGTCCTTAAATACTAGCCAAAAATGAAGATTAAAAATGAAAAAAAAAAAACCTGGCTCGTGTGGTGAATATTCATAGATTCTTCTCATATAAAATATATAAATTGCAATTGGATGAAGCCCTAACCTTAACAAAAAACAAAAAATGGTTCGTGTGGGAATCGAACACACAACCACCAGGTTTGCTATTCATTATCCACCATCAACTGCCTTAAAAAAAAAAAAATAGTTTGTGTGGGAATCGAACACACAACCACCAGGTTTGCTATTCATTATTCACCGTCAAATAAACTGCCTTAAAAAAAGTTTGTGTGGGAATCGAACACACAACAACCAGGTTGCCTATTATCCACCATCAACTAAACTGCCTTAAAAAAAAAAAAAAAAAAAAAAAATTGGTTCATGTGGGAATTGAACACACACCCACCTGGTTTCCCGTAACATGATTGGTCTATTTTTTTCTAATTTGCATAATGAATTTTTCAAACATTTTTGTCTATTTAAAAAAAAGTACGTAAGTTATGAAGATGGTAACAATCAAATCTATTATAAATTTAATTCTACATTTTTAGACAAAAGGTGCTACCTATCGAATCTGCAATTGCTGCATTCAATACGCCCATGGTGACATAAGTCATACCAACCATGAAGTTTAGAAATCCATTGTTGATGAGGCAGAGAGTTTTAGCTGTATTTGATAAGTTGGAGTGCGGTAAACGGACATTTTCCATCTCTACTCAGGAAATTTCTTCCAAACTTGATGTACAATGGTGGAGCCTACACTTCTGTGGTTTTGCATCGTTTGGGTGTTTTCGGATATTACCACGAACTTAGCACAGGCCTATAC
>NW_022705729.1:3324-13502 GCF_011630105.1 Anneissia japonica
CCCTACGCGGCGCTATTTACACGATCTTTTGTTACATTTTCGCCAGTGACGTCATGGTAAAATCGTGTATAATCGCCTAAAACTTCATAAAAAAATAGCCAAAAAACGATTTTAAGGTTTATAATTAATATCACTTTGTATGGACAGCGTATTAGAATTCATATATAATCGAATATTTGCGCGCATGTGTGCTCACGTAAATTCCGTGCTCGCGTTAATTATTTGATTGATTTAGAATTTCTTTCAATTATCGTTAATTCGTCACATTTTAATTAACGAAGATTGAATACCCGACGTATTTTAATTAAAAATGTAAATTAACTAATAAGTATGTGTTTTATTATGCTATTCGTTCCCCTGAGATATATGTATATATATACATATATGTATATATATGTATATATATATATATTTCTTCCTTAATTATATACATTTAAAGCATTTATCAATGGCATTATTACACTGTTTCATCATTAAAATTTTATTTTTATTTTCTCATTCGCCTACATGCGTTCGGAAAGATATTTAAGCTAAATTAGAAAAAATAATTATTTTCGCCCTTTTCTGACGACCTCTAAAAGTTTTTCACTAAACAATATTAAAAAATGATTCTTCTTAATTTCAATTGTTTGTACAGCCAGTATAAATACGAATGACAATGAAAATAAAGGTGATGTTTTATAATCTTAAAAATAATTTGCTGTTTCTATTGCATACTATTAATTATATAATTACTATAACTATATTTTGGAAACGACGCTTTTAAAACAGCAGACACGCTCTTGCAGTGTGTTCATAAAAGTAACACACTGTACAGCCATAATACAATATTAAAAAAGAGACGAGACTTTTAATACGATAAAATGTACGTTACACAATTACACAAGTTGAATATATCACAGATCCTGTATATCATTTAACACTTACAATTTACATCTACTGCAAAGCACAGTTTATATATTGCGGCCAACTAATCTATACTATTTTAATATTTATAAATAATAATAATCAAATTAATAACATAAGATTTGTATAGGGCTCGCTCATATTCGAATTTAAAGAGCAACAATATTTTAGTCTGAGAGTAATTTCCAGCCATCTAGTTCCTGACAAATACACCCCTAAGTTACAATAATTGGCAGACTCCGGAGGGGAAAAAATTGATATGTTGTAGAACTGATTTTTCTAAGACAGAAAAAAAAGTTTTTGACGAAAACTAAGCAACGGTGAATGAGATACAGATTTTTGAATATTTAAAAACTGGGGGAAAAATGTGTAAGAATGTGCAAAAAGCATATTTTTACACATTTTCCCTCAGTGTTTAAATATTCAAAAATCTGTATCTCATTCACCGTTGCTTAGTTTTTGATCAAACTACTTTTTTCTGTCTTAGAAAAATCAGTTCTACAACATATCAATGTGTTTTTTCTTCCGGAGTCTGACTTTAAAAGAATTAGGAATATCAAAGTAACCCAAACCACTTCTGGCATTGTTACTAGACTTAATAATAAAGAGACTTATCAACATATCGGCGACTCCGTAATGATAATGAATATTTGTTGCATATGAATGAAACAGAATCGCCGAATTGAACGTTTCCAATAGTAATGTTTCTATTTTGATTATGTTGCGTTATGTTTTTTTTTTTTTTTTCAATCGCAGTCAAAATTCCATCATTGTCAATGTATATCTTTTGTGCTGACGGGAGCCCTAACTTTTCCCAAATTTATTATGCCGAATATTTCCGATTACACACGACAACTTTCCGATTGTCCTTGTGGTTTGGTAATTGACAGCTTGATATTAATTAAAATTTACAAAAATATTGCGAAGAGGAACATCTTAAGCTAAAAATTAAAGATAAAACAGATAAAAAATACAAATAGAAATAAGTAAACATACAAATACACACAGAACACAGGTACAACAGAAACACACAGACAGAACAGAGCAATTAAAAACATAGCTAGACAATACAGAACAGAAAAAAACACATAAAAATACATACAGAACACAGAACAAAGGTGAGAAAAAAAGAAAGCACACAAACAAGACAAAAAATCAAAAACAAAGAAAAAGACAAACAAAGGAATAAAGGAATTAACCCACCCAAAAAATAAGCCACTTGGTATTATGGATTAAAGAATGCGATAAGCTGATTTTGAATGAACTAAGGCTCTGGTGAAAAATATCGACTGACGTAAAATTGTGAGAAAGGTTATTTAAAAAGTTGGCAAGACGATGAATAAATCCATTTTTATTGCAATTGACTCTGTTAAAGGGAACCCGGCCAGAGCCAGGTCTATTAATCTTAAGAGGGAATAAAGAACATAAACTATAGTACCAAAAATAGAATTAACACATTTAAAAAGAAAAACCATATCAAAAATATTTCTCTAAGTGAGGGAAGTGCGTGTGAAACAATATCGTCATTTTTAAAATTGTGATTTAAAAAATATAAAAATTTAGACTGGACTCTCCCAATCTGATGGGCTTGTAAGAACGAAATAGAATTACAGTATAAATAACACTGGAATAATCAAAATAAGGTCTAACTAAAGAAATGTAAAGATGCAATATACAGCTGTGGGTAAATTATGCATGGTCATGTATTATTACTGGGCAGTAAAATAAATGTTTAAAAAATGTTTCGTGTGGGAATCGAACCCACGACCTCCAGTTTATCTAGCCAGATAACAACCACTAAAAATGCTATGTTTGCCTCAAGAAATATAGGAGTGAGGAGTGTTGTGTTATCGTACCAAATACCGTACTCGCGCGAATAAGCGCCCGGGCGCTTCAAATATTTTTGCACTTTCTGAGGGGCGCTTATTCAAACGGGGCACTTATTTAAACGGGGCGCTTATGAAAACAGAGTGGAAATTGAGTGGGCGCTTATGGAAGTAGATGAAAATCGAGGGGTTCTTATGGAAAATTTTTAAATTCAAGAGTCACTTTTTGAATGAAAAAAGATTGTATAAGAACATCACGAATGGTGGTTAGAAAGGATAATCGTCCAGAGAAAATGGCTCATTACAAGAATGCGTGAATATTTACAAAACAGCAAAATAGCAGATGCTAGTGGTTAGCTTGTTGGCCATCGGCCGACTGAGATTAGCAGGATGGCAGGATCATTGTATTTTTTCTTGAAAACTAGATGGGAATGTGCTAAAGGTCGGAAAAAGAGAAAGAGGAGTATAACTAGGCATAGACAAATATGTAAAAAGAGTAAAGTTGTAAATATACTGTCTGTCCAGGGATCGGAGCTCTCGTCTGTCCAAGAGAAATATCCTCATTTTGATATTGACTGAGAAGAATGTGTTTCCACTCTACAGCTCAAATCATGCCAACTACCACAGTCCCAGGATTAATTGGATTATTGACTTGCTAAAAAGAAAATCTTTCTTTAAATCTTATTCAAATGGGGCGCTTAAGGAAATTTTCACGTTAGGAGGGGCGGTTATTCGAGAGGTTATTCAAACGGGGCGCTTATTCGCGCGAGTACGGTACACAGTACGTCCTTAAATACTAGCCAAAAATGAAGATTAAAAAAAGAAAAAAAAAAACCTGGCTCGTGTGGTGAATATTCATAGATTCTTCTCATATAAAATATATAAATTGCAATTGGATGAAGCCCTAACCTTAACAAAAAACAAAAAATGGTTCGTGTGGGAATCGAACACACAACCACCAGGTTTGCTATTCATTATCCACCATCAACTAAACTGCCTTAAAAAAAAAAAATGGTTCGTGTGGGAATTGAACACACAATCACCTGGTTTCCCGTAACATGATTGGTCTATTTTTTTCTAATTTGCATAATGAATTTTTCAAACATTTTTGTCTATTTAAAAAAAGGTACGTAAATTATGAAGATGGTAAGAATCAAAAATCTATTATAAATTTAATTCTACATTTTTAGACAAAAAAATTAACCCTCTCTTTATCGATATTCACCTTAACATTAAACTATAATCAAGATAGAAAGACAAGCAATAGAATTACAAACTAAGTAAAAACCACACATAAAATATAATTACAAGAGCCGTAAAGTAAACCATTAGCAATCGTTTTCTCAAGTGTAATGATACTCATTACATACGCTCTATAGTTTCATTGTTAATCTCTTAATTAGACGCCTATTGATAGAAATAACTCTCACCTTTAATGTGTATATACTACTTAGCTTTATGCAATGTAGATCAGTTACGCTGATGAAGTCTTCAGGAGAGATGAAATACCGGTATTCGTTTAAATAAAATTTAACTAACATTAAATCACGAAAACTAGTGTATAAACCAAGCTTGTATTTAATTTATTTTGTTTTCTGAAATGCATGTACAGTTTATGTACTGTACCTGTCTCTTATACACATCTAACAAATTACATAAAAATTGAAAGAGAATAAAATTTATAAATGGTTACAACAGTCAAAAATCAAATCGTGAATTTCCATCTGTTCAGTTTCATTTCATCTTTATTTCAAAGATATACAAAAAAAAAAATACATCAAACTAGCACTGCACTGTCTTGCTTGCATATTGTAGCACACGCGTATAGCGAGTTAAAACAAGCAAAGGAAAAATTACATAGGTCTATATACATATCAATACAAAAAGATTTAAATAGTAGACACTTCACCTTGTCAGAACAACCAATAATGTTTTTGACAGGATATTTAACCTTATGTATCTGTACTGACGTTTAATATCCAGCTCTTCGTTATGCTTATTAGTAATTAAACGTATATGCCCAAGACAGTGGCAGACCGTAGGGTAAATTGCAGGGTATGTTAGGTATTGCTATATCTAGGATGTACAATGGGCCGCACGTCCAATTCTCTACCCCTGAAAAAAAAAATAATCGCCCACAAACCCCACCCACAAATAATGCTCAAGTAATTAAAAAGCACCTCATATCACCTTATTTTGCGAGTTATCCCCTCATAATCACCGATCCCCCACTTTACCTTCCTAACACCATCATCTCCCTTCCATTTCAAGACCCGCCACTGATGCTAGGGCCTGCTAGTGATAGGAAAATTTCGTAAGCCTACTACTATACAGAATCAGATTGCGTTCTATAGTCAAAATACAATGCATGTTATTTTCAATACTGGCATTAGTCTAGTAGGAATGGAAAGTCAGTGTTTTGTATTGGGAGCATAAACACTGCTTACTGTGTAAATTTAGAGGTTCACTTGATTTAATATGATTTTTAGTTATTAAAACAATAAATTAATGATTTTCATTCGAAATCCAAGATGGCCGCCAATATGGCAGTCAAATGTAAATGCGAAGTCAATCTTTTTGTATTAAGAACATAAACACTGCTTACTATATACATTTAGAGGTTTATTTGATTTTATATGATTTTTAGTCAATGAATTATAACAATTAACGATTTTCGTTGAAAATTCAAGATTCTTTCATGAGACACGTTGAGGATTACAAAAATGTTAGTTAACAAATATATCCTGGGGGTGCATGGGAACGCCCCGTTCCTACCCGACTACATGGTTGTTTTCTCTTCAAAAGAATTCTTATTCCTGTATTTTAAATAATTTCAATTCAAATAATAATAATTCAAAGTTTCTTCTATACCGGTCATATGTATGTAAATATATTTAAACTTTAATCGATTCAGATTAGGCTTATAGATAGAATACCCGATCGGCAGTGGAGGTCCCGATTTGTGAGGAGATAGAAAGACAAACAGTAGAATTACAAAGTAAAAACCACACATAAAGTATTAGGCCCTATATATAATTACAAGATCCGTAAAATTAAACCATTACCAATCGCATACTTAACAACAATATCCAAGGGGTGGTACTTAGCGGCAAGGAACACAAACATATTAATCGCCAAGCTGCATCTCCACTTTAAGTCAATTTACTTGTTTGCCACAAATTGAAGTAGTAAACAATCGAGAAACACAATAACTTGCGGGATACTGATGTTAATTCAATGTTAAGTAACATGAATTCCACCCGGCGTTTACGTCATTTTTGTTAAATCCATCATTTTATGCTTCTGGATTTTAAAAGTCAATTAATAATAACAACAACTGAAGTTTACTTAAAAGTATGATGAAAATATATTAAAACGATTAATTCATACAATCTGAAGAAAATCAAGTTAAAGTTTATCTAAAAATCACATTCGCAGCTTCCTTATGAAGTTGAATGGTTTTGATTTGTACATAAAAACACCAAAAAAAGTGTATACAGTATATATATATATATATATATATATATATATATATATATTATATATGAAATGTACATGAGTCAAAAATTACATAACAATTGAAAGAGAATAAAATTTATAAATGGTTACAACAGTTAAAAATCAAATCGTGAATTTCCATCTGTTCATTTTCATTTCATCTTTATTTCGGAATTGCATATTTACAAAGATATACAAACAAAAAATACATCAAATTAGTACACAGTGTCTAGCTTGTTTGAAAATAACCGCAATGCATATTGTAGCACACGCGTATAGAGAGTTAAAAAGAGCAAGGGAAAATTACATATATAAATATTAATACAAAAAGATTTAAATAGTAGACACTTCACCTTGTCAGGACAACCACTAATGTTCTTGACAGAGTATTCACCTTTATGTATCTGTACTGGCGTTCAATGTCCAGCTCATTGTTACGCATATTAGTAATTATATACCCAAGATAAGTAATATTATCACAATAAATAAGTAAACATTAATTAAAATTTGTGACTGGCGGACCATGGAATTTATGTATTCTTGGACAAACAAACATACATATTGAATTTTTAGTGTTGTAAATGACATCATGATCGTCAGCAAAACACTCACAAATGTCAACAAAATACTGTAAACTAGAACAAGAAGGAGCTAAAAATACCATGACATCAGCGTCAGGCAGCTCATAATCAGCCTTAGCATTAATTGAGACCTAAATTTAAATCATCAATATAAATATTACAAAGAATGGATGACATGATTCCAACCTGACGGACTCCGTTGTTCACGTGAAAAAATGTAGATACTGCATTCCTACACTTTGAGGTAGATGACTTTGATACCCCTATCAATAACCTCTTAAAAAGTGTAAAGTAGTTTACATGATCACGTCTTGCTAGCGTCTAAAAAGCAGATAATGTACACCGGGCTACCATTTCGCATATAAAAATCTACGATCGGTTTAAAAACAAAAATACATGTTATAGGTAGAGTAACCGGGTTTAAAAAGAAATTGCTGGTTGCCTAAGCATGAGAATTCGAGGTCCGTAAAACCTTGAATTGAAGCTCTGGGCTTCTTTTTTGTTTGCAAAATTTGGATGGGCTTCTTTTCGCGACTACATTTGCGAAGTAAAGAGGGGCTTCTTTTCAAAATGAATGCTGTAAAGTTTGTGAAATTGTACTATGAAATAATAAATAAAGCCACTATAACATCATTCTGTAGCATGGAGTGTATTTAACTAACATTAAATCACGAAAACTAGTGTATAAACCAAGCTTGTATTTAATTTATTTTGTTTTCTGAAATGCATGTACAGTTTATGTACTGTACTATCTCGAAAAGAAGCCTATGCTATCTTGAAAAGAAGTTCATCAAATATATAAACAAACATAATTAACAATCATATTGAGTATAATACAGTACTTGTTAATATTCCTTTTGTATACTGTACCATGTGGCATAGGCTGCAAATTTTAATTGATAAAATTGAGGTTCTCTGAGAACAACGTTTTGGTTAGTTAACCGTTTTCATGGAAGAATGATCAATACGATTTGCAGCGTATGGTGTACCAAAGGAAGTATTTAACAATGTAGAGATAAGATGTGTATAAGAGACAGGCCCTAGAGGGTCCGGGGGCGAAATTTTTTTCCCTCGATGTCTCAGCCAAGCCGATTGGTGGCGCTATAATTTATATGAATATTCATCAGCAAAGGGCTGCGCTTTCATATTTCATAGACAAATATGTAAAAAGAGTAAAGTTGGAAAAATACTGTCTGTCCAGGGATCGGAGCTCTCATCTGTCCAAGAGAAATATTCTCATTTTGATATTGACCTACAGTACTGACTAGAGGACTTTCTACATTCCTCGCGTGGATCGTGCGTGTGTTTCACGAGTAAAAAGCGTGGGCCATTATTCTGCGAGTGCTCAATTAACGCGTGAATGATTTTACTCGGCATACACTTCCTGGTAAAAATCGGAACTTGCGGTCCACGAACGGTCACGTGGGCGGGTAAAGTTGTTTATTCACAATCTCTTACCATGCTCTTACTAAAGTTCCTTCACGACATATCCAAGCGGAACTCAGGGCCCAGGGATTGGAACACAAACATATTAATCGCCAAGATGCATATCCGCTTTAATACAATTTACTTGTTTGCCACAAATTGAAGCAGTACACAATCGAGAAACACAATAACTTGCGGGATACTGATGATAATTCAACGTTAAGTTCTCTGAATTCCACCTGGCGTTTACGTCATTTCTGTTAAATCCATCATTTTAGGCTTCTGGATCTTAAAAGTCAATAATGACAACTGCAGTTTACTTAAAAGTATGATGAAAATACATCAAAACAATTGATTCTTACAAACTGAAGAAAATCACATTCGCAGCTTCCTTAAGAAGTTAAATGGTATTGATTTGTACATAAAACACCAACAAAGTGAATAATAAAAAAATAAATAAATATATATATATATATATATATATATATATATATGTATATATATATGTATATATATTTTAAGTTTTGTAGCAATTGCTTTGGCTACGTTGTTAATTTCTGTCTCTTATACACATCTAGATGTGTATAAGAGACAGTATATATACCACATCCAGGACCTTTTATTTACACGGATATAACATGAAAGACATAGACAACATGTAATATATACAAATGAATTATAATAATTGATAAGAAACCTAGGTTATTTGACTAGCTGGATATATAATGGACGATCGTCACAGGAATGGAGCTATCCAGACTGTCAATCAAACTTAACGACTGACCAATCAGAAGAGGGCCTGTATAACATATTTTAAATGCAAGGTTATTCCAAACTATTATATCGAAACAAATTATAGACAATAAATCAATGGATAGAAAAAGTCATTTGGTACATTCAAGCGTTTAAAAACGATTTAATGATTATACATTTTAAATTTAATTATTTTGAAAAATTATTATAAAATTAATAACTCATATGGAATGGTAGAGTCCATGATTAATCAACGACGCAACAAAACATGTGCTTCGCTGTTTGTAAAGGGGTGAAAGCAATACATTGAACAGCAATCTAGAGAAAACACGGAGAAAACAATATTTTACAGTATACAATACAATACCTTTTTTAAAGAGCCTGATAATCATATGTAATAAATATATTTCTTTTACATTAAACTTCTCGAGATTAATCAACATGGAAATAGAATAGAGTCTAGGTTTGTGCCGCATCAAAACATGTGCTTCATCGGTAGAAAGGGGTGAGAGCAGTGCATGTAACTGCTAGCTGGAGAAAATTGTTTTTGCTTTTTTCGAAACGTTTCTCGTCACACACAATGGATATACTGTTCCACCAAAGTTACAGATTAATCAATATTAAAATAGATAACATATAGGCCTAGGACAACTGCTCACATTTATATCAGATAAAGGTACTAATGAAGTCCAATATTTTTTTTTTTGTATTTCCCTAACACTGAAGGAAGTGTACCCTATCTACGTTCATGATCGAATGTAGGCCTACTGTAGACCGATATATGTCTGTCGTCCTAGACAGTTTTATTTAATAATCTTAATTAATACTAAAACGATATAAGAAATGATAATTTTGAAGACTAGCTGTAAAAAAGATATAATTAGGTCTAACAAAAATTCATAAAAATTGCCTGTTTTCGATTTTTAATTTTACTCCGTAATTTTTCTGAGTAAGCCCGGAAAGCCTATGCCTATCCATGGAGGTATAATATCTATGTCCTAGGCCTCTCCTACTTTTATATTTCTGCTGTCTGTTGCTTTTGATCGTAACGGTGACGATAATCTCGATAAATTATTAATGTAATTCTCAGAAATATAACGTGAGCTTGCGTTACTTCCAATAGGGTTTATTTTTATACGAGACGTTTTTGTTTGTGTTAATTGGGTTTTTACACTAAGCCTGATATCAA
>NW_022705729.1:13516-22216 GCF_011630105.1 Anneissia japonica
AGTAGCCCAGGAAAATAATCCCAACGCGTGGCCAACTATGGGATTAAACTGCCTTTAATCGCATCGCGTGGTCCACTCGTATACGCGTTGCTTTATTTTGCGAGGCTCTCTGGAGTTCCCGCCTGTCATCATTCTCTTCTTGATAAAATATAACGTCGTGTTGTCAATCTGATCGGACCAGTTCTAGGTTTGAAACCTTTGGCTCATCGGTGCATACTTATAGAAATTTGGCTTAGCTTGATTACCCATCATTTATTGTAGTTCATGTTGTTCTTAAAGTTGGTTGTTGTTGTTGTTGTTGCAAGAAATACTAAATGCAATGACCGATAAAATGCGTGAAGGCACTGCAAAAATCCAAAAAAATGTTTCACAATTTTGCAATCCATTATTGTTGTACAAAAGTTACACTTCACTTTTTGTATAGAAAATACTTTTCTAAAACTTAATAACCATCAAAAACAAAGATTTTTTGTTTGTCTTAAATATACAAACAAACATAATTAACAATCATATTGAGTATAATACATTACTTGTTAATATTCCTTTGGTATACTGTACCATGTGGCGTAGGCTGCAAATTTTAATTGATAAAATTGAGGTTCTCTGAGAACAACGTTTTGGTTATTTAACCTTTTTCATGGAAGAATGATCAATACGATTTGCAGCGTATGGTGTACTTAAGGAAGTATTAAACAATGCAGAGATACTGTAAGTAAAATTCAATGTATTAGTCGA
This sequence comes from Anneissia japonica, assembly GCF_011630105.1. NCBI lineage: Eukaryota > Metazoa > Echinodermata > Crinoidea > Comatulida > Comatulidae > Anneissia > Anneissia japonica. The sequence continues at coordinate 14,252 of NW_022705729.1, forward strand.
TATCCAACAATTAATTTTGTTGGTACTTTTGAAAAATAAATATTAATTTTCAAATAATAATTTCAGCTTTCGAGTCTTACTTGTATTAGAATCCTTAATTTTACGCCTTGGACTTCATTTTTACAGAAAATGGCATGGCAGTTGTGCTGCCAAAACGTATGTAGAATGTTTTTACTGAAGTGATTCTCAAATACAGAGTAGATATGTAAGTTTAATACACACTGCCGTTTGTATAGGCCTATTATACATAGAATGTGGAAATATAATATACACTGTTGTCTGTATAATTATTTACAAAGTGTATATTACATTTACACATCCTCAGAATTTTTGGGTTGTTTTACAATCCTTTCCGTAACAACTTTTACAGAAGGTTTTGGCAAATGCCTTTTTCTGCAGAAAAAAACAACAAAAAAACACCAGATTTTTTATTTTTACAGTGTACGGTATGGGTTGTGCAGAGAACGCAGGATGGTCACGGCTGAGTAGTGAAGGACATAAACAACCTGTAATATATACAAATGAATTATAATAATTGATAAGAAACCTAGGTTATTTGACTAGCTGGATATATAATTGACGATCGTCACAGGAATGGAGCTATCCAGACTGTCAATCAAACTTAACGACTGACCAATCAGAAGAGGGCCTGTATAACAAGTAGACGTGTTGTCCACAAACGCACATGTTTGCGTATGTTGTTACAGATAGATAGAAAATTATTAGATATTCTTTATCGATATTCACCTTAACAATGATATTGAAGGGAGTTAACCGTTAACACTGTTGAATAAATATATTATAAATCATCAAAGGTACATATACAGTGTTTAAATAAGGACATATATAATATACGACAGTATTTCTAGACGTATTGCCAGATTTATCTGGCCGAACGCCCTCTTGAGGCGTAGCATTGTGTAGTACAATGTTCCCGACGGTTATTTGGACCTGTTTAACCATGAAGCCTTCGTGGTCTTGTGGTTATTACGCTCGCCTTGTCAGCGAGAGGTCGCAGGTTCGAGTCCAGTCGGAGGCATTTTATTATACAATGACTTTTATAGGACATCATATATAATCTGTCTCTTATACACATCTTTGGTTGTTGTTAAAATTAGTCAGCCAGTTTGGACTGACCACTTTTATATATATATTCCTATGTCTTTAATGGCAGAAAAAAAGTACAAAAAGTAACAAAAAGAGAAAGAAATAAAGGTGGGTGTAATTCCCACGAAAGAGGGAAAAAAGGGTATTCAAAATTAATATTATTACTATTATTTTTTTATATAAACATAATAATTATTATTTTACTTGGATACGTGAGCGATCAGCGCTGTCACAGGAATTAAACCTGGGCACTGGTATTGGAAGGTAATCACTGTCAACCACGAATCCATCTCCGCTCCCTCAGAGCAGTCAGAACGCGTTGCGCTCGCGTCGGGCCCACTGATCTCTACTATCAGTGGTCGGGCGTTGTATTTTCGTCGGCCGACGACCATGCATCGGGCTTAGTGAGTGGCCCGGCTTCAAGCACCAAGAGGCATCTCCCCTTTAAATTTCCACTTAAAATTAGTGTACTTGTTCACCACTCCAACTCTACTTAATTTCTGCTTAATCCATTGTTTTTGGCTTTTGGAAAACTGAAATCTATTTAAAGTATAACATTATATTCTGTAAAAAAAAAACATTACACTAAGAAGCAATTATTAGAGCTGCGCACAGTTCACAATAACCTATAAGTATAATGATTTTCTGCTAGTGTACGATGGATGCTCTACTAATTGCTTTATAAGTCAATCATTGTCATTTAATGTTAGTTTTGATAATCAACTGTTATAGCAGTCAACGGTTGCTATAGTGATATGATCAGATACTGTGTGCGTATTTACATTTAGCTGTGCTTATGCTGAGTTGTGATCCTGCAGTATAGTACGCGTTAACCCACAGAGCTAGAACGACGTTTGTGGTTAGCCATCAGGGCCATAATGAAAGCGCCGTAATCACAATGAAAGCGCCGTTATCTACATAAAAAACACCGTAATGTCATTCATAAACGCCGTAATGCCATTTATTTTTAAAAAAATCACAGGTTTAGGATGACGCCAACAGGGTCATAATAAAAGCGCCGTTAACTTGTTACAAAAAAAAGCGCCGTAATCATAATAAAAATTAAAAGCGCCGTAATCATAATTAAAGCACCGTCTTGCTATTCACTTTTAACCAATCACAGGCTTAGAATTACGCCAACAGGGTCATAATGATTATGGCGTTAACGTGTTCGATAAAAGCGCCGTTTTGAGTAGTAGCTGGCGCCAGGGTCACACTATTGGCCAATCACATTCCTTCTTTCGTGTTTGCTGAATTGATGAACGAAAATGTGTGGATGGTTTGACTGGGCGCGCCAGTATCGTTTTTGGAGCCATTCAATACATGAACCGTGAGCAATGGATGTGCAAAATTTAAAATTCCTTCAAGTACGGCTAAATGCATCCATCAATCGTCTTATTGTCACTGAAGCAGTTAATGATGACAATGATGGGGATTTCAGCCTGCGTGATGAGTAACTAAATTCTAGAAATAGTCCTCTATCTAGCCTAGGCCGATGGTGGGCCTGCCTAGCCTAGCTCGGCCTAGAGTTACGTCAATCCTTAAACATTAAAACATTATTAAACATTATTATTATTATTATTTTTATTATTATTTAAAAACATTAAAATCATTTAAACATTATTATATTATTATTATTTAAAAACATTATTTTCATCACGATTGAGAGAAAAAAATGTTGGTCTTCGTTTTTCTGATCTTCGGTCTTCGTTTTTTAGACACCCATAGGGTGGCTATAAAACGAAGACCCTTAAGTATTTCTTGATATTTCTCATTTTATTCTGATAAAATATGAAATAGGTACTTGGCAACTGTTTTATGATTATTTTGAAATACTTTCAATAAGATAATTGAGAAAAAAAATTGGAGGTCTTCGTTTTTCGGGTTTCCGTTTTGTAGACACCCATATAGGGTGTCTATAAAACGAAGACCCTTGAAAATTTCACAAACAGACGCCCAAAAAAAATTCGTAATTTTGATTTTGTGACAGCTTGGTGTATTATCATCAAAATAAAAGCTTTTCTTTTATCAACTGGATAAAAACAATATATACTGAAACCCAATGCATGGTAACAAATAACAACTGGATTTCTGAAAGTTTTCAAATGGAAAGCGGAGTTCAACAAGGATGTCCGCTCTCTGCCATATTATTCATATTAGTTGTAGAAGTAATGGCCATTAATATTAGGAATAATTCACTGTGTAAAGGAATTGAATTACCTAAAACAAAAGATGATCAAGATAATATCGTAAAGATCGCTCAACTGGCAGTCCTTTTTACACAAGATGAAATCTGTTTAAAATACTTCTTTAAAGAAATTGAATCATTTTGTGAAATATCAGGTTTAAAATTAAATAAAAGTAAAACAAAAGGTTTATGAATTGGTTCAAATAAAAATAGCGAAAAAACGCCATTAAATATTACATGGACGAAGGAATATTACATGGACGAACCAATAAAATTCTTAGGAATATACGTAGGTTATGATAAACAAAAGTGTAACGAAAAGAATTGGGACGATAAAGTTGTGAGCCTAGAGAACACTCTAAAATTATGGGGAAAAAAGAAATATTTCATTCTTTGGTAAAGTAATAGTTATCAAAACTCTTGCCATTTCAAAAATAGTATATATAATGCTAGTACAATAGAGGTGCCTGCATATATAATTCCAAAAGTTGAAAAACTTATATATAGATTCCTATGGAATGGAAAACGTGAAAAAATACAGAGAACAACTCTAAAGTGGATGAAGGTGGCCTTAGCATGATAAATCTTGACTCAATAATGAACTCATTAAAGTTAAGCTGGGTCAAACGACTATTGAGCGCAGACCCAGGTAAATGGAAGTGTATCCCAAAATATTATATGTACCGGTATCTAATAAGTTACACAGTAAACGTTAGTAAATTAAATGTTGATGACCATGTTTAATTGAAATGCCTGCCCGACTTCTATAAAATAATGTTACGAGCAGTGGTAAATCTAAACAATATTCTCAATTTAGACCCAATAAATATACATGAAGTTACAAAACAACAACTATGGGAAAATAAATATATAACATCAGGTTGTAAATCAATTTATTACAAAGCTTGGATAGAATCTGGATACGAAACAATTAATGAAATTATAATACATAATAGATTATTAACAGCTGAGAAGGTGATCCCCACATTGGTAAAAAAGGAAAACAGTATAATTGAATACTTTACACCAATAAATGCTATACCAAGTGAATGGAAGAAATCAATTTCAGAGCATAAAATAGAGAATAACCAGTTCGATGTAGGATTAAAAGAACATGTTATATTTTACAAAAAACACCAGTCTTCAGTATTTTACAAACACTTTGTAGATGGGCTTGCTACTATCCCATCGGCTCAAGCGAAATGGAAATAAGAGTTCACAAATGAAAATATTGACTGGAAAAAGGTCTGGTATTCTAAGGTATATTGTATGAAACACATAGTGAAAGTAGCACAATTTAATTTTAAAATATTACACCGTATCTTAGCTTGTAAAAAAAGATTAAAAGATTGGAATCTAGTTACTGACGATTTATGTGATAAATGTCATTCAGAAATTGAAAATGAAAAGCACATGCTAGTTAAATGTATAAAATTCAACCTGCGTGGCATAATTTTAATGCACTAATTGCTGGGTGCTTTCCTGCAGAGAGAACATCAACACCTCGTTTAACTTGGTTCAATCATGGAGAATACCTGGTTCAATCAAAGAGTATAAATAGAACAAGAAAGCAAAGTCCCGTTCGTAAAAACGTCACGCCTGTGTAGGACGCCCACTAACGGTTGTATATTCTTTTTATTACCCAGTGCAGCGCTGCGATGCGCGGTAGAAGTACGCCCGCTATAAACTCAGTAAGCAGAAAAAAAAAGTACAGTATCTTGTGGAGAACAGATAAACAGACAAAACCGACCGTGCGCGGTGGAGTACTGGGTAATAAACATAGAGTGCTGACAAGATGGCGGAGAAATGCAGAGTTGTGTATGTGTACCATCCAAGATGGCTGCCGTAGAAAAGCGCCACCTTCAGGCTTAGTATACATATTATTACCATAAATAAGCCCTCTGACTGAATATTATTTCATTAATGATAATTAGTATTGATAAGGACAAATTATTAAACTGTCGTAGCCAAAAAGAGGCCAAGTAGAGCATCTTATTCAAATATTAAAAAGAATTAAAATCGTGTACATTACACCCATACACCGCAACGCTCGAGTTTCAAAATACGGGTAACTAGCTGTACTGAAATTTCTGTGTAAATTGAGGGCGCAATTGAAAATGATAGTGCTCAGGGGAAATTTGATTGGCTGAATCTATGGCAGCCATCTTGGATGGTACACACACACAGCTCTGCGTATTTCGAACATCGAATACATTGCTGTTAGCGCTCTAGTATTCTTATTATATCTCTATGGTAATAAAACACATACAAGCGTTAGTTGGCGTCCTACACTAGCTGCGTATGGGCGTATCGTTTTTTACGCTCTCAATGAGCGTTGTACTAATTATAATAATAGTAATAGTAATTCAACAGAAGGACGCACATCTCCGCTCTCGAACATAGCGCGTGCGTACAGTCCTTTGATCTTTTGGCATCGACAATCCGATACTAGTTGCGAGTACAGCCGTCAATTATTAGTCTATGCGTTCCATTCGTTTTATGGTGTTAGTTTTTATTTTATTAATTTTGGGTAATTTGCAATGTCTGTTACATCTGATTTGACCGCGAGCTTGTTAAATGCTTCTATAAACTGCAATTGATTTGTGAAAATTGACCAAGAAAATGAAAAGTTATAGCAATTTAAAATTTACGAATTTTATAAAATTTCATGTTCTTATGTAACATTAATCTGTCATTTTGACAATGTTGGCAAAGTGCCGAAAACGAACATTTGAGTATATACAGAACAGTTATTAATTTTTTCTGCGAAGTGAGTCTCATGAACGACAATTCACCACAATTTAGGTAAAATCAATGTGGAAATGAAGAATATATTTCAGTCTAATGTTAGTGCAAAATATCATTAGGCCTTTGTAATCACCGCACGACGCGCGATTATCATGGCAACTAACACGCACGTGGGTAATTCGTCATGTACGCTGACGGTTTATGGTCTGGTTGCTATGGTTTTTGTGACGTTCAGCTTGTAGGGACGCACGTGCGCCTAGAATGTCGATGCCAGAGTTATAACCTTTGATGTCCCGAGATGTGCGTCATTCTGTTGAATTGGCTTGAATATAGTCACTGGAACTCCAAAAAGACATATGAATGAACTTGTTTCTTTATTTACCTTTTGTATTTACAAATCACATTTCTTATTTAAACCAGCGAAGAAAAGTGAAAATCGAGAATCCAAAAATATCTGGAACCTATTTAAATTAGAACTTAAAAACTTAATAACAAATGAATACACATGCAATTTTAATGTAGCCGAGAAGAAATGGGCCAACATAAAAGAAAAACTCTCTGATTTTATAAAATGAGGGGAAAAACAACTAATCGTTAATAATTGATGCATTTAAATATAAGCATATAACAACAAAATGTTATTTATATGAGTTTTTTTTATAGTTTTTAAATTTTATTTCAGATACAGGCTCGTTTTTATTGTTCTATTAAATGATTTTATTTGTATTAGTTGTTCTATATTCAGGGATCCCGCGGGTGGGGGGAGGGCGAATCCCCCGGAAGCTCCGACAAATTAGCATTTTGAGGGCCTTATAATGGATTTCTGAAACCTATAATTCGTAATATTCTATATAAATTTTCATTCATTTGGGTATTTTTTAGAACCATAAAGCAGGAGAAATAGAGGGTGGGGTCCAGGGCCGGGAGGAACTTTCACAGACGGATGGTCAATACCACCTGAGCCCCACCATGGTTGGGGTTGAGGTAAGGAAATTTTATGATTATGGCACCTCTAGATGGCCGGAAATGGCACTCTCAAACAAAATTTAATTATGATTTTTCTTTTTTCTCCATTTATTTTATAATTTTAGGAAACTCCCCCCCCCACCCCACTAATCCGCCATTGTGAAGTTGTAACTTTTTATGTCCTTTACATCTGTTGGTCTACAGATGACATGGATCAATCTGGAATCACTGGAGCTGATAATTTCCAAGAGATTTCGTAGCACATTATTAAAAATCAACGGTTAGAAGAGCGGGCAAAAAAAAATGTAATGCATACTAGGCCTATAGCATTTCGCGATAATTAGGGAAGATTTTAATGAAATAATAGTTTTTAAAATTGGACTTTCTGAAATTTGGGGGTCCAGGGGCAGAGACCTGGAGGGAGTTTTTGAGAAAAGCCCCGGAGGCTCCGACAAAGTATCATTTTGAGGGTCTTATACACTGTTTAAAAAAAAAGGTGCAAATATCTACTTAAAAAGGTACAAAACGATGCAACACCACAGCCAGGTAAAGGTACACAATTGTACCTCTAAATAAAGGTGCAACCTTGCACCCCATTATATGGTACAGTAATGCTCCTTTGGGGTTCTAAATTGTACCCTTTAATTATGACATGATTGACAGAAGGTGCAAACTGTGGTCAGAAAAGCTCCTTATTGGGGTTCATTTTAGCACACTAAAGGTGCATTTTCGTACCTTGGGGTTTACATGAGCACCTTATAAGGTTCAAATAAGCATCTAGCAGGTTCAACTCAGCACCTTAGCAGGTTCAAACGAGCACCTTACAGGTTGAAATCAGCACCTCAGCAGATTCACATGAGGACCTTAGCAGGTTAAAATCTGCACCTTGGAAGGTTCACATCAGCGCCTCAACAGGTTCACATAAGCACCTTAGCAGGTTCACATCAGTGCTTAGG
>NW_022705729.1:22605-31591 GCF_011630105.1 Anneissia japonica
CGTTGATGACGTCGCGAAATAACAACAAACAACAACGTGTCATGTCCGAGCCTAGGCAGTCATGGAAGCTCACTGGCTCCTGTGTAATTCATGTTGAGCCAACTGCAGACGAAAAGGTTACAATCTTTTCAGAGATAAGCTGGAAGAAAGTTCTCGACAGTGCCCATCAATGGAAGGATTTTAATACTTAGGAATGGAAGTTAGCGAAGTCCTTGGCTTGCTTAACCGTTTTTCTTCGATCGTCGCTTCCAACCGTCCAGGCGCGTCTAGCCTAAAAAGGGCCTACATAGCAGGTCGAGATCCATGAAAAGTCGTATATAAAGATGTGGGTTACCCATATCTTTATATTTGCACAAGTAATTAAAATTGTTTATTGAGCAGATTAATCACACTGATAAGCAATTGTACTACATTCGGCTGATGCACGGTCATTTCAGCAGCCATGGTTATACATAAAAAGTTTTAAAAAAAAGCATGTTGTAGCTAGGTAAGTAGGACTATTGCTAATGAAATTATAGGGCCGCCAAGGCTAGGTAGGTAAACATATCTGGCTAAACGACCTACCGTATGTATCTAGGCATAGTTAGGCTTAGGCCTACGCCCTACTCAGTTCAGTAAATAATATTATACAGTCTGATTATAGATATATACAGGCAGCAAAATTGTAAACCAATAATACTGCAAGGGTGCCTTTAAGGTATGTTAAGCCTCATTAAAAATTCTATAGTCATTTTTATATTTCACTACTTTTTCACCATGAATAATTAATTTTGCATTTTATACTTTATCATTTCAGGTTAATGAACTGAAAAATATGGCCAAAAAAAAAAGAAGACATGGGAAGCCTATAATCATATTGTATCTCCAGTTAAAAACAAACACAAATCAGTACTTCAATTACAATTACAAACCACTGCGGACAATTTTCAAGAAACTGTTTTTCTGTTTCAAATTAAACTATTGAAAACCAAAGTCCAGTGAAGATGAGGGATTTTGGGACCAATATTCTTATAAACTCAAATATTAAAATAAAGCAGTTGAAAGAGATACCATTCCAAATTTAGGTATTTATCAACCCAAAACATTCTTTGCATTCGAGTGTAAGCAACACTCAACTCGTAACCATAAAAGCTAAGGTTATACAGCTTTCGGGAACCAAAAAGTGAAATGGGCTAAAACATTTACAGAATGTATGCTGATTGATCCATCGTGTTCAGTACAGACAACTATTTGGGAAAATTTCATTTACAAAATTAAACATCCAGACTACAGGCAAAAATGTTTGAAATGTTCAATAAGGTGTCAAATTGCAAGTGATAAAAAGTTTTTAAAAATATGTTTTCTGTAATAAACCGACTTATAATTAAAATAAAATTGCTGGTACCGGGTTACCGGGTAGCACAGACACGAAGGGACCCTTAGGGGCGAAGAAAGTCATTGATCGAGTTCCTAGTCCACATTTCAAGCGCCCTGAGCATCTTACATTAGATGGATTTGTGCGCTATATAAAACTACACTATTATTATTAATTTTAAGTAATTTTTAAGCTACGCAATATGAATAAATTTGAATTAGGCAAAAAAATGGACTTAAGACGAATTTAAGCTGATTTCTAGTTTAATAAATCTGGCCCCTGGGCACTAGGCGAATTCGCCCAAAATGCAATATTTTTTTCATTACACGTATGATGTTCAATGATTAACTACGAAGTTTTTCACTGCGCATGCTTATGACTATGATGAGACAAAATTCATGATTTGCACTGCTGGGCGGACTGCATAAAACGTTTTGTGCCAGTGAATTGCGACATTAAAACGGACTCTGGTATCTACACAGGAGTAAATGCGCAAAAAACACTAGAAACGTGATCACGATCTCATCATTATCCCTAAACTTTGACGAAAAACTTAATAATATATAGATTTTTGAATATTTAAAAACTTGGGGAAAATATGGAAGAAGGGGTAGATCGTTGGAATTATCAAATTTCATTGACGTTCATTCTGTTTCAGTACGTTTTATCCTATAAATCCTGTAGCAATTTTGGAAAAAAAGGTGCTTATTTAAAATAGGCAGGTCTATTTAAGACTATATACAGTTACAACAATTAAATAATTTAAAAAATCATATACAATTCCTGTAAGATAATATACTAATGAATTATAATAATCGATAAGAAACCTAATGTTATTTGACTTTAACAAGATATATAATGAGCGATCGTCACTGGAATTGAACCCAGGACCCAGGGATTGGAAGGCAAACATCTAAATCTGCACCTCCACTTTAAGTCAATGTACTTGTTTGCCACAAAATGAAGCAGGAACAGTCAACAAGTAACGTAATAAAGAAACACAATAACTTTGAGGGATAACGATAATAATTTAATGTTAAGTTCCATGAAATCCATCCTGTATTTACGTAATTTCTGTTTAATTCATCGTTTTGGGCTTCTGAATTTTAAAAGTTAATGAATAATAAAAACTGCACTTTGCTTAAAAGTATAACATGGTGCAAAATAAATTAAGATATTTAAAACGATTAATTCATGCGACCGTCGGGCTCAGTAAGTGGTCCGGCTTTAAGTACCAAAGATACATTTAACCTTTAAAATTCCACTTCAAATTATGTAAGTAACTGTAAACAAGTAATCAAAATAATAATATAAAAAAAACCCTCAATCCATTTAAAGTAGAACATGATATTCTGTAAAATACATTAATGCATGAAAAATAATTAATTAATAAAATCTGTAATTGATATTAGGCAACACGATGTCTTTTTTTAAATACTTTTCAAAGACCAACTGTACGTAAACTGTGGCAAGTCATAGGGATATTATTACAATTGTCCATAAATTTTCACACTGTTTGGAATACAGCAAAGCCTATTTTAGGCATTTTGGCCTCGCCGTGGCTTTCACCATGCATAGGCCTAAGCAATGTAGCTTTCGATACGTCAATGAACACCTCTTTCCCGAGGGGGAAGTCAAGCATGGATATTCATGTTATCAGTTCACCTAACTGACCTAAAATAGCGCCCTCTATAATTTCTGACTTTTAAGATGCCAGTACTTATTACCAAAGACAGCATAGTACAAACACTGCTCCAAGCAAAGCTCTACACTGGTGCATAGTTCATAATCAATATCGGGCCATTAAAACAAAAATCACATTTGTTTTTAATTGTAAGGCCTAAATTTGGCATGCTTACGGTATTTTCTAGTTTTTCTAAATATCACCGTCTTGATTTCAACGAAAGAAAAGTACAGCCGACATTTAACCACCATCGATGTTAAGTGATGAAGCATATTTTCTTATTTGTTCATATGAAATATAACTTAACACTATTATAATAGATACAAACCTCGGAGACGTACTTTTCGCTTCCTGTTCCCGCTGTTTCAATGATATATATTAAGGTGCGATTCTAGATTCTTTCACTTCGCTACCAAACTATCAACTGTGAGAGTATAATTGTCACTACAAAAGGCAAAGCAAATACGTAAGTTATCAGAGTATTATTTTAATTTATCTTAATGTTTTAATTTATTCGTAATATACTTATAATTTGTGTTGTGTATTGGGTTAGTCATTTTAGTTCATTTTGTTTTGTTTGGTAATCCTTGAGTACTTCATATGTACTTTAGCTTTGTGCTACCGCTTTGTATTTCTCGTTGTTATTATGTAAGTAACTTTAAACAAGTAATCAAAATAATAATAATAAAAAAAAACCCTCAATCAATTTAAAGTATAACATGATATTCTGTAAAATACATTAATGCATGAAAAATAATTAATTAATAAAATCTGTAATTGATATTTAGGCAACACGATGTCTTTTTTTTAAATACTTTTCAAAGACCATCTGTACGTAAACTGTGGCAAGTCATAGGGATATTATTACAATAGTCCATACATTTTCACACTGTTTGGAATACAGCAAAGCCTATTTTAGGCATTTTGGCCTCGACGTGGCTTTCACTATGCATAGGCCTAAGCAGTGTAGCTTTCGATACGTCAATGAACACCTCATTGAAGTATTTACTGGACCAAACACCATGAGCAAAAATACTGTCCTAATTGGAAAATCTAAGAGTGTATACCACTTGGCTTCAAAGAGTATAAAACAATGATAAGTAAAAAGCAAAGAAAAGGTTTGAAATGATCTATATGAATTCGTCTAAAAAGGAATTTAAGTTTGTTCTTTTTTATAATGTTATTTAAAGTGATGATTCAAAGACTCCCCACACCCATAACAGAAATATCTACATTTAAACTAACATACTAAGAGTTTGCAGGCCATGTTAGCCATTCATTGCTCTAAATAGTATTAAAAATATGCTGCCATCCAAAAATAAATAAATAAAATCAAGATAAGCTTAAATATTAATTTAAAACTTCGAAATGAGAAACACATCAGAGCAAAACCGTTCGATTTTCCATGATTTGTAGACGCTTTGTTTTGGTTTTAGTATTACAAAATCCTTAAATTGCTGTCAGTAATTTAAGGAGGAAGGAGAAAAACCCATAACTCGCAGCGCTATTGTGCTGAATTGCGTATGGGCGTAGTTCTTGACTAAATAGCAGCCGTAAAGGCCCTTTATAGTAACTATAACATGTTCACATAATTCCATAACGACAGGGGCTGAAATGAACCATAGTATCGCTGTAAACCCCCCCCCCCCCCACCAACTACTCTTCCGAGTAGATACACTTTTTAAAATTATTACATGTCTTAATAAAAACATTACAGACATTTTGCAGTTGATGGGATTTCGCGCGGAAAATGTTTTTAGCCAATAGTTCCTTTCAGTTGCCAGCCGACATGAGTTTAGTTCCGTTCAGTTGCGTTCAGTTCCTTTCAGTTGTGCGGAGCGCTCATGCCGACGAGTTAAGTTGAGTTGAGTTGAGTTCCTTTCAGTTCCGTGTCGACCTGAGCCTGCCTTTAGAAAAATCAGTTGTACAACATATCAATTTGTTCCGCCGGAGCCTCCAATAAAAAAAAAGAAAAAAAAAAAGATAAGAGTTCCATTTACCAGGCTAACATCTAGAGTCTGTAGCCAACATTGCATTAAATTATATGATCCAAAGATATAGATTTTAATTTCTAATTCCACCAAAGTGTAACATTTGCAAACACACCAAAGCACATTAAAACAAATTTTAAATGAATTTTATTGAAAACCCAATGATAAACGTAAACAAAAGTATATGAAAGTTTAATTTATGATAATGAAGAGGAATAAAAGTAAATTAAAAGAACCATGTGTTGTAATTAAATTGTAAATCTGTAAATAATCATAGAAGAACCATTGTTAATATTAATTAATAATAATACAATAAAATATTCGAATTGTGTATTTGTATATAATTATTAAAGAAATGTTTATATTATTTATATGAAGAAGCGTGACCAATTAATATTATATTGATCTTAAAATTGATCTACAATTCTAAAAGAGAACTATTCACCTTTTAATTACATACATAGAAATTCAATTACCATTATTATTTTGACTACACGATGAAGCATTTTTTTTTGGTTCTTTTTTGTATTTGTTAGGTGTATGTCTTTTTGAAAATGACGGATGATAGTGAACTTACCGGTTACAACATGACGAGAGAACCACCACCCTGGATAAATTGCTCAATATATGTCTTTGAAACAATCTTTTTGAATTACAAGGTTCTTCATAATATTGGTATTATTGATTCTTACGCGAAGTATTTGTTCGCCATTATCCTGATTGTGTTATTTCTAACTGGATGTACTGGCAATATCCTTGTTATTACATTGATTCATCGATGCAGACACTTACGAGGTGCACCTGCCATGTTGTTAGCAAACCTTTCAGTAGCCGACCTGTTAGTTTGCATTGTTTACTTTCCATTTTATCTATACATTTTTTTGGCGTCAAGAATTTGTATCCATAATTCGGAATTTGTGATGATTAATGTTCTTCAGTTCATTGAATTCCTATCACCACTATGTTCAGTTTTGACGCTTATAGCTATTAATATTGAGAGGTACGATAGCACACGTTTATATAAAGTGATGGATATCAGAAATATACAGTATGGAAATCATATATATATTAATATATTATATATAATATATATATATATATATATATATTGATATATTATATATATAATAATAAATATATATATATATATGAAAATGAAAAAACGGTGTACAATCATTGAAATTTGACTTGCGGAACACAAATTTATTAAGCTATAACATAATCAAACGGATATTTCGATAGCTCCTATACAATTTAAAATTAAATCGGAACAGTAGAGAAAATCCGATCAGAATGATAAAATAAACTAAGCATTCACTGGAAGGAATCCCAATATCTGCAGATGGATCCGTTCCGGCCTTCCAGGCTTCATCAGTGCAGCTAGGGTACAGACCAAAAGCAAACGTTCGACCAGTTTAAGTGGGGCCCAAACTAGTCCCACGGCCACTGATGATTACAGAGCCAAACCAAGGCAATATATATACACAGCCCAGGTGTGAATGCAAATAGTGGAATACAACATGACTTCAACCTTATACAATCTTTTGATTGGCCAAAAAAACGCTGGACTGTTCCGTTTACAAAAAGGGTAGATTTTTTCATAAAAAATATCAAATGACAAGAATCTCCATTCAGAAAAAAAAAACTAAAATTTTTTCATAAATATCAAATGAAAAAATATATTTTAGTTGTGTTTGTTGTGTCAAATATTCAAACATTCATTATTCATTGGACGCCTCCACCTAATACAATATTTCCATCGGCTAAAAGATAATGGACTGTTCCACTCTGATTCCTGAAGAAAGGTAGACATAACATTTTTTCATAAAATCAATAAAATATTGTTGCAAAATTTGGAACTAAAATGTTTAAAAATTGAGTGTTTTTTTGATTACCAAATTGTTGCAAGTTGTTTGTGTTGAAACTTTTATTGCAAGGTAAGCCTAACTTCTTTTTTTTTTCAACAAATGACAAAGATCTACTCTAAGTGTGTTAAATAACGAATAATGAATGTTTTGTATTTCTTGCAATGGGTAGAATGTTTTACGAGTTGAAAGATTTACTTTTCCATTCAACTAGGCTCGGCCGGCCTCGTTGAAAAAGTTAATGAAAATATTCTTCACGTTGTACTCATAACATTCATTATTTGTATACCATTCCACTAAATTTTATGATGATCCTTTCCTTAGTTTTGCGTAATCTTAATAGACATACAGAGGTGAATACATAATCTCCTTGGTAAAGGTAATAATAATAATATAGAGATGTATACCGCGCCTTTTGCCAAGGGATACAAGGGGCTGCCGATGTTGTTATTATTACCATTATTGTTCATCGGATCCATAAAGATTTAAGGTAATAATGATATTAATAATAATGATGATAATAATGATATTGCACGTTTCGTGTCTATAAGTATAAATGTGTGTTTGCTTGTTTGTATGTTTGTCTGACTGTCGGTCTGTATTTGTTATATACTTCCACTACCGCTAGCAATTGACGTTATATATTTTCACATCTCCATTTTTAAGATATTACGTTGTGAAATTCCCGCTGAGAGTCCGCACTGTTATCACGTTCAGAAGAAAATTGTTAGTAATCGCAAGTATTTGGCTGATTTCAATCCTGTGCTCATGTAATATTTTTATAAAAATAGTAAGTAATTATAGTACACAACATAATTGATAAGACCTAATATTAGTGAAATATTTGTATACTTGATTAATGAAGACGAAAACGAGGTAGCAATACAATGTATTTTAAGTAAACTATATTTTACATACATTTTGTGTATGACGGTACGAGTATTTGGGCTTCACCCTTCAACAAGGTTTTGGTCTATCTTTTAAGGTATACATGAAGCGATGGTTACGAGATGGCACACCGGCCAACGAGGGGGTGGGGGCTATTAAGATAACAAGGCTTGTTTCCTTCCTGTAAAGTAGCAAACATCTACGATATTATATTATATATAGATTGCCTCTCGGTGAATCCCTGGTCCCTCAGTCCAAAGGGGGCATAAGGCGGGAAACGTACCCTCCAACTAATACCCAGCATTTTTCTACAGAGCCTTGACTTTAGAGTCCAGTAATTATTATTCAAATTTCAAAAATGGCAGAGCTTCGTACAGGGCATGGGACGGATCCAGAGAAATCCCAAAGGGGCCGAAAGTGGACCGATAGAGATAACACTTCCCGAAGGGGTTCGGGGGAATGCCCCGTGAAATGTTTGTTTTCTAGACGCCCGAAAATAACGTATGAGGCGTTTTCTTTTCGAAAAAAGGGTGGGGCCGTCCCGCCCCCCACTCTAAATCCGCACCTGGAAGGGGATTTGCACCTTCCACCCTTACCCTCAGAGGTACCCAAATAACGTGGGGCTATTGCAACCATGAACCCTCCACATTTATCCCCACTGTGACCCATTCCCTTAAAAATGAAATCCCCGCCACAGATTAACACGTGATTGATTTAATAAGTTGTTTATTGAATTGTGTTAAACGTTGTTCTCTAATTATGTAGAAAGAATATATTAGTATTCATGATGGAGTTGGTAGAAGTGCTTACACTAGGAACTGGTGGATTCCCATTACACAAATATATATTCCTGCAGTCATCCTGATAGCATCTTGTGTGGTTACAACTACAACCCTCTGCAAAAGAATACACTGTAGTAGTGTGCATGGAGTCATCACAAGTTCTAACATATCCCCATCTTCAGGCAATTCTCTAATAATTACAAAGAAGGTAAGCCTATATCTTATTATTTCATGCTTATTCTAATCAAATATTTACCACTCGTTAGTCCTGGTTACACCATTAACCGCGTCCAATCTATTTTATAGGAAAAAACTTTTCCTGGCGTAAGAATGAACCTTTTCCGTAATATTTTTTTTTTTTTTTTTTTTTTTTTTTTTTTTTTTAAAAAAAAAATTTTTATTTTCTTCACAATTTTTTTTGG
>NW_022705729.1:31676-45037 GCF_011630105.1 Anneissia japonica
TTATTTATTTATTCCTATTTCGCATATGTTACTCATGGTGACCCCCCCCCCCCTAAACAAAATAAAAAAAAAACCCTTCTGTTGCAATTTCTCCTAGGTTGGGCTATTTTTAGCGTATATTTACTGGACCAAATACCATCAGCAAAAATACTGTCCTAATGGGAAAATCATAGCCCAGTTGGTATCCGTTACTTTTCCGCTTCGTTCTTAACCAGTTCGTAATTACTTCGTTTGTCGTGAACTTCGTAACTGCCTCGCAACTACATTGTGAAATTTCGTTGTAGCATAAAAATTGATTGAACCAATATGATAATATGATTAAGCAACTCTCACACAATCACGACCTGTATGCACTGCGATCAGTATACCACCGACACCGACCAGTGTGAGAGCTGCTATGAGCAACTTGCTCGTGTAGAAGAGAGGGTCGTCGATGGTCGCGGAGTTTTCAACATGTTGAAAAAATATAGTGGTCGGTACTGGTCGTCAGGTCCTACTTCCGGTCAGATGCGATCGTAGGTATAGGTACGGTCGCATTTTTAGGTCGCGATAATGTGAGACAGGCTTTAAGAAAGATCAGGAAAGAAGGAATTACGACAGATTACGACACCGTTGCGACATGTTGCGAACAATTTAGGAAGTCGTTAATGTTTGTAAAAGTTTTGAACATTTAAAAATCGACACCATGATGAACAACAGCACGAAGTGTTTCCGCAGTCCTGCGAATCATTACGACGCAGAAGTACTTATGACAGGCTTGCCTTTCATTACGAAATGACACGAACTTCGTTTTTCCATACCCCTTTAAGCTTTTTCGTACCTTATAAATTGAAAAAAATATTTAAACATAACAGTACCTCCGACTGTACACAAACAGGACAACCTCTAATTTGTTATCTTATAGACAATCAGCATTGATCAGAGACAAATACTATTTTGAAACCAATTCTGAAACTGGGTGAGTTATCAGATGCATAAATAATAGTGATTTCAACTAGATTTTGGTGATATATATTTTCGGCCTGTCCTAGGCCCATTTTGCCCTATGTACACTACAACGATCAATCAAAATAATCCCAGGAGATATTACCGTCGTTGTCTGCTTCAGTGATCGTCTATGTACATCCATTCCATCATAGGGAACTCGGAACGTCATTGCGAGGCTAACTAAGAACAATAGCTTCACCGCAAGCCAGATAACGTATTACGTAATACGTAGTAAGAACTGTCAAGAATTGAATTGTCAAACTCGCTTTAACTTGTTTTTAAATTTGAAGTACCGGCTATCTGAATCCAAAGAAACAAGATGACACACTTTATAACCCGGCGTTCAATAACTGTAGCAGTACTTTTATGTACCAATCAAAACTACACTGAAACAAATGTTAATCAAAGAAAATGTTTCTTTACCTAAAAATGATATTGAAAACTGGGCCGCCTTAGTTTCTATTAGGATGGACAACTGCAACATGATGTCACCATTGTTTCAAAACGCGTCTCGCACAAATTGCTATCAAGTATTAAATTCAAGCGTCACTTTAAATTTGAGTTTTCTCATTGTCATTGCTGGAGACGTTGCCCTAAACCCAGGACCTCACGCGCGACCAGGACTGGAAACCCGCAACAACCAGGCGGAAAAGCCTGATCCACACAAATACGATTGTTTCAATCGTAGCGGAATGCACTTCCTACATCTGAACATTTGTTATTTGTACTCTAAATTTTCCAAACTTAAAGTATCGTTATACATAGTAGAGCAGTTGTGTGTTCCATTTCGTAGACATGGTTAGATAAAACGATATCTGAGTCAGAAATCAAGATCGATGGCTACTGCATTCTCCGCAAAGATAGGAAGAGGAAAGGTGGTGGCATATGCCTTTACATCAGATATGATATCGCATTTAATGAAAGATCAGACCTTAATAACATCAACATTGAGTCGATCTGGATATAACTGCTACTTCCTAAGACCAAGCCAATCATAGTTGGTTGTGTTTATCGATCACAAACGTGTACTTATATTACGTTTTATTGAAAATCTAGAGTCCGTTGTTTCCAAAATTAGATCGGGTTTAAAGGTATATATTTTAGGTGACACTAACATCGACTACAAAAAAAAAAATCCTATGCTTAAGAAATATTGTGAATTTTTACGACTATTTAATTTTACGCAAATTATTGATATTCCTACTCGTATAGCGTCTAAATCCTCTACCATCATTGACCACGTTCTAACTCTAAAGAGAAAGTTTGTCAACGTGGTTCAATTGGCGCTGGTTTAAGTGACCACTTATCAATATACTTAACCCGTATGGTGATAAGAGGACACATAAATAAACATACGGCCAACAAAATAAATTAACGGTCTCTCGTCAGCGTGCGCGTCGATTTAGACCCTGCGTGTCATATTTTTTTAAATTTTTCACCGGAAAAAGTATGAGAACGGTTTGGAGCTTAAAAAAGAGGTGCGGCTTTTACACAGGTGACAAAAAAAATCGTAATATCTCGCGTCCTATTTAGGGGTGCGGCTTATACACCGGAGTATAAGGGACCTTTTGGCATTTTATCGTGCGATACCGTAGCTCGGTGAGTTTGCTGAGCGTGTAAGTATGCCTATGGGATGAAAGAAAGAAAGAAAGAAAAAAACGTGAACAGCTTCATTTACGAATGTCGCAACAAAACACACGTGGGCTGGTTGTTGAAACTTGCTGTTCGACGTTCCGGGTTCCCGGAGGCTTGTAACGTTATAGAGAGAATGATCCGCTATAATTTCAAAATAAAAACTTGTGAAATTAATTTATGCTATAAAAACACAAGTTTTCTTGAAGTTGTAATAATTATTTTACTTGAATTGAAGGCATTCGTCATCTGCGCACGCGTAAACTTTGTATCGCAGCACAATATTTCTGTTTTTGTTTACAAAACGTGGTGCGTGATGAGTGCATGCTTGGCATAATGGGCTGTGAGTAGTAATGACTTAGGCCTAGAATTACCAATATATTAAGCTTAATACGACTGTTATTAGTCACCATTATAATAGAATGATTGTTTAAAATAGATAAATATACTCAATGAGTATTTTATTTTCTAACATTTTATTAAACTAAACTGATGTTGAAAATTTAACGTAGCGCGACCGTCTAGCATGATATGGGGATTTCCCTAGAGCAAGAATACATTGTTTCATTGCAGTAGCCTGAAGTTCACACGCATTTCCAGTTGTTTATGTGAACATTTGTAAATAATAATAAAAAAAAAATTATGGGAACGGCTTGGAGCTTAAAAAATAGGTGCGCCTTATACAGAGGTGATAAAAAAAAATCGTGATATTTCGCGTCCTATTTAGGGGTGCGGCTTATACACCGGAATATAAGGAACCTTTTGGCATTTTATCGTGCGATACCGTAGCTCGGCGAGTTTGCTGAGCGTGTAAGTAGGCTTATGTGATGAAAGTCCGTCGTCCTCAAGCAGTGGTGAGCGACATTTGCACCCTAGATCGAAGGTCACGGCTATGGTGGGATCATCGTCCGTCGAGTTTTTTCAAAGCGTACCCATTAATGCTTACGGGGTCTCCTTGGCAAATAAAGCGAAATCGAAGACAATGTGGAAGGACAACAATGTATAGAGTTAGCAGAACATAAAAAAAAAAATATTAAAAACACCTTTTCTGTACTTTCCATGCTTTTCAAAAAAAAAAATTAAAAAAAATTACACCAAGTGACGCTTGGTATAATTTTAAGTATATTTTTACTAATATCATCGATCAAAGAGGTCAGATTGAAATGCAGGTCTGAACCATGGATCAAGGATGACATTTTATTATCCATAAATGAAAGAGATAAGTTACTTCATAAATTTAAGAAAAACAGAAATGACACGGATTCTTTTAAAACTTTCTGTATATTAAGAAAGAAAGTTCAACGTGAAATTAAATTAAAGCTAACTACTTTAGAGATAAATTAGAGAACAAACACGATTCCAACAACTGTGGAAATACTTAAAACAGCTTGGTGAAAATTCAAAATGTAAATCTAAGAGTAAAGTTGCCTTAGACATAAACGGCACATTATCGAACGATTCTCACGAATTAGCAAATCATTTTAATATGTTTTTTTTACTAATATTACATCGAAACTTTCATCTAAGCTGAAATCTTGCCCAGATTTGTTCGGGGTATCGACAACAGCCTTTAAGGCTTATTATGACAAGAAAGTGAGCGAAAATAAATTTGAAATTAAATAGGTTACTGAGAAGATTTTGAAGGAGCTTGATAATCTGAAAAGCAGTTTACTTAAAGTCAAACTGGTAAATGATTTTCAATCTGGTTTTAAAGAAGATTATTCTACAGAAACATGTTTAGTTTATATTCACGACTATATTCGATATGAATCATCAAAAGTTAATTTCACAGGAATGGTATTATTAGACCTCAGAAAAGCATTCGATACCATAAAGCACTCAATACTTCTTGATAAACTTCTACCAACCGAACCATGGGCGAGGAGCGGCTGGAACCAGCACCGATGTTAAGGCTGTAGAGCTAGCGGCGCCCCTGCCTTACCGCTCGGCCAGATTTTTTAAATATATTGTATGGGTAAGGAGCTATCACGGAAGCATACTGTTAAATGCTTAGGTTGTTACATGAATGAAGATCTTTGTGGTAAAACTATGGTAGAAAACGTACTTACCAAAATTTATGCACGAATTTTTGTATCGGCAAAGCTGTTATCTGAATAGATCAAATCGCAACGCCCTCATATTTTGTCACTTTGATTATGCGTGTTGTGCATGGTATTCTGGATTGACCAATTTCTTCAAGGGAAAACTTTAAGTTGCCCATAATAAAGTTGCTAAATTTATTTATAACTGGGAAAATAGGTCCCATATTGGTAAGGAAGAACTAACAAATATTAGTCAACTTAATATTGAAAGTCGGGTTAAACAATTAAAGCTAAACCATGTTCACAAAATCTTCACAAGCAATTTCATACATGTATACTCATTTCACAAAGACAGCCACCATTCAAAATATCACAAGAAGAAGCTCTCATACATTCTACCTGCCTAAATCAGAAATCAGACACATATGTCAAAGATACATTCTTCTACACAGCTGCACAACAATGGAACCTTTTCTGTCTCTTATACACATGGAACCTTTTACCGCACTTTTTAAAAAACATTAGTAAGAAGAAAGATTTGAAAATTAAAGTTTCATGAGTGAATGAAAGAATTGATTTCAACTTATTTTAGGAATTTGAATAATTGTCTTCGAAAATATATAAAACTCATTTTTATCCATATGATTGTATATTTTGTATGTTTATTGTTTTACCGATTAAATGTTTTTATTGTACTTGTGTGTATTTAATGGACCCATGGAAATATGCTGGAATGATATTTACCGGCCTTTTTTTGGTTACCCATGGAAAAATCAAGTACGTTAGAATTCATGTTATCTATTGTAATGTTTATTTGTGTTCAGTGCTTCCGAATAAATTCAAATGAAATCAAACATCTCATATTTTTTCTATCTTAGGCTATCAAAACAGTAATCATCGTGACCGTGGTTTTCTTGTGCATGACGTTACCGAACGCTGTTGCTCGTTATTTTCTTACAAAAACGTTTCTCAAGGTTCCTCAGTATCCCTTAATAGAGCTAATAACTAATATACTTAGGCTATCTAACAGTTGTATTAATCCATTCATATACGCTTTGGTGTCCAGAAGTTTTCGGTTGGCTGTAAAATTAACATTTTGCAAAAGAACAGCTCAACAAAATAGAAGTTAGGGAAGCCATGGATGCATTAGATAAGCGCAATGATGCCTTCTATTAACTATTATTTTATTGTATAATAACGCCAGATGTTCCGACATTTGGATTTGCTAAAATATAATTGAACATAAACCAGATTATCCACTAATTAGTCATAAATAAAACAAAAAGACAGTAACTCCGAAAGAGACAAAGACATTTTGAGATGAACGTTTCGATATTTTTGATCATTTCAAGAATACTGATGAGACATTGTTAAATAATCTTCGATTGTTCATTGTTTGTTCATGACAATAATAGTTAATGTAAGACACAACTCATTTTTAATTACCTCGTTTTAATTGGCTAGATTCAATTTTGATTTTAACCTTATTGATCGGCTTTTATTTTCTTCTGTTATACTTCTGTAAATATTGTAAATATATTTGGATAGGTGAGATTTTCTCATCAGTATTCTTGAAAATGATCAAAAAGATCGAAATGTTGAATCTTAAAAAAATGTCTCTGTCTCTATTCGGAGTTATTGTCTTTTTGATTTATATTTTTACATTTAAACATTTACACTATTAAACATATTTGTGGACAATGTTAATATTTTAGCCGGTATCTGTGTACAGAGAAATGTTTACGTAGATAACCTCTAAATCACTTTGCCATAGCGCTTCAAATTACTATATATATAATTTATATATATATTATAAACAAATATATAACATTTAAATGTAAATATATTATTATTATTATATTATATTTTGCATTTAAATGTAAATATATTATTTTATATTTTTTTAAATATTTAATGTTGATGCTTAAAAAAATATTATGAGTCCTTCACGGTCTTCTATATTATAAATAAATATATAACATTTAAATGTAAATATATTATTATATTATATTCTAATGTTGATGTTTCAAAATACATTATTTAGTCCTTCACGGTCTTCTATATTACCCTGCAACGGACTTAAGGCTGTGTAAAATGAATATCATTATGTTCAGATATTAGGAATAGTAATTGATTGTGCAAAATGATTAACTGTTGCTGAATGGGTTAAACCTCACGAAACTTATTCACATTTTGGTTTGCTGCGTAGCACCGCAAACACAATATAACCAAATGCATACATAAATATATAGGCCTACCGGTATGTGATAATTATGTAGTATTAAGCCAATGTTAATATAAAATGTTACTGCTTTAATCTTTGTTAGACTTCCCTTAATACCACGTACTCTATGTAATTGTATATTATGTTCGTGACCGAATAGTTGTCATTTCTCTCCACAACCTTATAAAATCATCTATTTTAATATGCAACTTTTTGCAAAAGACATGGTGCCACTTTTGATCTCTGTTTATCATTCATACATCATTTTAAAAACTATTGATATTTGTGCTTTTATTTTGTTTGATTTATAGGTTCATTGTATGATTTATATTGACCTGATTGTTTGAATCTTTATTGTGTTAGTTTAAGTTTCCTTGTATTGTTTAGCATTAAGTTAAACATTTTATTTCAAAATTGTGTTTATGTATTTGCCTAGTTTTAAACTTGCTTTTTGTTCGTAAAAACTGTTATTTTGGATGCACCACTATTGTGTGTGCCACCGATCTTAAGGTCCTAATAAATTGATTGATTGATTGATTGATTTTCTTCATTATTTGAATATTTGGCATTGCATGATCTATCTGAATTTGAAATACATACTCCCTCAAATTTGAGACCTAAAAATCGGGGGTTGTCTAGGGTTCCTCAAATCGGTCTCCTATATGAGCCTCAAATCGGCTAAAACTGGTCTCTAAGCAGCATACGGTACCGGTACAGTGAGGGTAATCGTGCAAAAATTGCGACCACGACTAAAAAGTGGTCTCTAAAATCAGCATAATTATAGGGTAATCAAATCCAAAAACTTCTAAACACAAGATTAAAACTGCAGTGGTCTCAAATGTGGAACTTTTCTTATGTTTTAATAGAAAATGTCATTTTGATTTGACTGAATCATCAATAAGGAAGCTTACAAAACCCAAGGACTAAACTACAGTGGCTATGGTCAGAAGGAATGAACACGGTCATCACTGGTAATACAGGATCTAAAGCAAAGGCTGGCTCCTTTCCCTTTAATTCGTCACTAGATATAATTGAATATGTCCTACAATCGATGTCAGAGACACATCTGTTATGTATCAACAAAGCTCTTTTGGGTCAGGGTGCTAGATCGACAACCCTATGGGTAGGGGCTCCTTTGAGCCCCTAGGGGTTGGAAGCCCTGCTGATTGCCGCATGAGAGAGGCCTTACGTCACTGCTCTAAAGTATGACGTAGTTATATGCCTGGATGACTGAGGTATAAAGATCGATATTTCCATGTTGCGTACCATACCGGGGGCGAGCTACTAGATGAAGCACTAGTTAAAACAGTTTTGTCCACGCTACCAGATTTACACAAAAAAAAAAAAAAAAAAAAAAAAAAAAAAAAAAACTGTATATATACATAAATAATATATATTATAGTCATGATGTACTTATGGTCACGATGTGATGTCATCATGACCATATTTAGGCATGCCCACATATCAAATAAAATTTGATAGTCTATATAGGGCTTAAGAAAATTGGTTTCTGGTGCAGACCGTGCCTTCTTTTGTATTTTAATTTCATATTGAATTTTGAATTATATATATAAACTAAAAAACACTACAGCGATAATTGACTGGTTTAATTGCCGCTTTTCATCCTGCACCGTGCTAACATGAGGACTACTAAGTCTACTAAGACGAAGGCAATTTGTTGAATTGCCTTGCCAACCCCGACTGCTGTGTGACAACAACCTCTAAGGTGTTTGCATGAGATGGGATTGAGCAGATAACAACTTGTGAGGAGTGCTGAAGCAACTTTTCTAATAAAATTTACAAAACAAGGAAACCATTGGCGTGTCTACGGGGAGTGGGGGTTGGGCTTGTGATTACATTTAATCTATATTTTCTTAGGCCTGAGATAAATATAGGCCCTATGCAACATGGGTGACAGAAAAACAAACATCTTTTAACATGAAGATAGATCGGATGATTGGTTAATTAATTTAATAAGCGATTTATTGGTTGATTCTAAAACGCCAGTGGCATATCTAAGGAGTCTTAAAATGTATGGGCGGCCTTTAGGACCAAAATAGACAAACATCGGCGTACGAACAATCCCACTCTCACACAGTAAGGACAATAAAAATTGCCGTAAGGACAACAAACTGCCGTAAGGACAATACAAATTGCCGTAAAGACAATACAAAAATTCTCGTAAGGACAAAACAATCACTCGCCGTACAGACAAGACACAATTCGCCGTAAAGACAAGACAAACACTCGTAAGGGCAAGACAATCACTCGCCGTACAGAAGACAATTCGCCGCAGACAAGACAATTCGCCGTAAGGAAAAGGTAATTTATAACGTTGAGGGCAGCATATTTTAAGAGGCGACAAGGTTATTTTTTAGCACCGCGGAACTTTTCATTTATTTAACATGTACATTAAACTCCGCCCATACGACCGAGCATCTTTCGCAACTAGGCCTACTGCAGCCTAAACTAAACATTAACGAAAGGGTTGGTAGCTTGCAGTAATGTAATTGTCTTTTTATATCTTTTACTAGCCTAGCCTAGGCCTCCTAAGTGTTTTTGTTCATGTTCATTTTGTAGCCTAATACACTACTATAGCTATCAATACTTTAATTTTGTTTTTGTTTGTTTATTTATCAAACCCTAATCACTTTTCATCACCACTTTGATCACAGCTTAGACTAGAGTAATTAAGTGGAAGTTACATAAGCTATGTGATAATCGACCCTTAACTCTAAGCCTATCACAATAATATTGATTATTTTGTATAATATATCTCTAATTGTATCAGCCACAATTTGTCCTTTTTATAGTTTTGTAAGCTGAAGAAGACCAGAGGACTGGTAGAAATAAACTAGTGTTCTATAGACCACATGGCTCGTTGCTTTAATTTCTTGTTTCAACGCCTTTTATATAATTTAAAGAACACACATGAATTTATGATATATATATAATATATATATACATACATACATACATATATATATATATATATATATATATATATAATTCGAGTTCAATTCAATTCATATTCAATTTAAAATACTTTAGGCCTATTACTTAATTATCCAACAGGAAATCATTTGACCATGGCATGTGGGCCTAGGCTATAGCAACAAATACAAAACAGAGTACAATGAAACAAATATGGGTGGACCACTGACAATCGTCAGTGGGTGGTCTTCTTAACAAAAAAGACAAACATAGTCAAGCCACACAGCAGGCCACCGACTATAGAGTAGACCTGGCTTCATGGGTAGTAGCAGGCCCTAGGCCTAGCCTCAAAATACAACTAGGCTAGGCCTAGGGCCAGGCCAACATGAATAATTATAATATGTGTTATTAGTTATAGTAATATTAATAATAATTGTAAAGATATAAAAGACAATATATTACTGCAAGCTACCAATTTTTTGTTAATTTTCTAAGCAGCAGTAGGTCTAGTTCAGTGATGGCGCCATGAACTAAAGGCCCCGACAGGTGGGGGGGGGGGCTAGTGGAGCGAATCGGGCCATGGGGCCGCCTAGGGCCCCGGCGGGGATCCAGGGAAGCCACGGATATTTGACGAATTATGGCCAATTTTAATTACTTATTTTGATAGGCATCCAGTTACTATATGACTTCATGTAGGCTATATGTTTTCTAATGTCGAAATCAGCTTCCAAAACCAAAATATTTTGAATAAAACAAGAAACAAAGCGTATGCAATGTAACCATCTAATTTATTTTTAAATCCTCATTCTTGAAAGTGAAATTTTACATTTTGAAAATTTTGCATGAAATCTGTCAACCACACTGTCATGGTCGAAGTTGCTTCACCAATACGATGTATTTCAAGCATCATGAGGCTATCCCAACGAGCATTTGTCATAACAGAACACAAATTACTTTTAATTAGTCTCATTGAACTATTATTATTATTATTATTATTATTATTATGCCTATTATTAATATTTTAATAATAATAATAAATAATAATAAAATTAATAATAATAATAATAATAATAATGTAGTTTTATATAACGCACATATCCATCTAATGTAAGATGCTCAAGGCGCTTGATATGTGGACTAGGAATTCGATCAATGACTTTCTTCGCCCCTAAGGGTCCCTTCGTGTCTGTGCTACCCGGTAACCCGGTACCCGCAACTCTCGCCGTCAACCACAGAGGCTGTCTGTCCAGTACACCGGGGTATTCTCCTACTCGTCTCGAAGGATGTACTGGTTTTTTTTTATAGTGCATACGAGCCATTGTATACACTGGGCCTACGGTTTATAGACCTTATCCGAGAAGACTTGTTCTACCACCAGAACCGTAGGCGAGCGTGCCGTTCGAACCAGCGCCGATATTATGGCTATAATAACATAAATAGTTTAATGAAAACAATGTGGTGACTAAACGAACATTACATGTAAATATATATTTTTTTTAATTTGCTTATTCCCCGACAAAATGTACTCGCCTTCTACCCGTCGGGGAAGCATAGCCCCCTCCCCCGTCAGGGTGGCTAAAGGCCCCCAGCCCCTTTGGCGCCACCACTTGTCTAGTTGCGAAAGAGATGCTCGGGCCGTCAGAAAAGTTGTATGTTTCTTTGCTAAAAATAACCTTGTCGCCTCTTAAAATATGCTGCCCTCAACGTTATAAATTGTCTTGTCATTAAGGCGAATTGTCTTGTCTGTACGGCGAGTGATAGTCTTGTCCTTACGAGTGTTTGTCTTGTCTTTTCGGCGAATTGTGTCTTGTCTGTACGGCGAGTGATTGTTTTGTCCTTACGAGAATTTGTATTGTCCTTACGGCAATTTTTATTGTCCTTACTGCGTGAGAGTGGGATTGTTCGTACGCCAATGTTTGTCTATTTTGGCCCTAATGGCCGCCCATAGACGTGGGTTTCTTGGGCACGCGCGTATTCCTGGGGTCTGATTGAGGCACTCGATGATGACATGAGGGGACGCTGGTACGCAAAATAAGGTGATCGTGCACCCCACCCCCTCCACTGAAACACACGAAACAAAACAAAAAAAACAAAAACAAAAACCCATGACCAAGCCCACTTCAGTTGGCCACACCTCTTCGGACCAAAAGGGGATCATCTTTTTATCTTATGGTATACGCGCTGAAATGTCTCAAAGTAGCTCAATATGGCATAAAATCGACCAGTTTTTTAGGCACACTGTACATGGGGCCTAACATTATTATCTTCTCCATCATCATCATTAGTATGTTGGAGACGTGTGTAATTTACGTGCTGTATTCAAGGTCATAATTATTATTAAAGAGTAAACCAAACAACCCTGTCAATTACTGCAACATCCACTCATTAGCCTGGTTGATTAAGTATCATTATATATATATGTTCATTACTTAAAATATTTATTACATTTGGTTAGAAAACATGATTTATGCTCGTCTAATTGATGGTTGTGCGATTATGTAAATACGGTTACAAATGTAAACCTAAGGATATATATCTACGTTTCCATGTTTGCTTCATAATTATCTTTATCCGGTGTCTTTCAGTTCTTTCCGTTTCGTTGGTTTACACAATGTGTTAAGCGGAATAGATATAGCTGATGGCCATGGCACGGGCGATGAGCGAACTCAACTCGGGGAGTGAAATTACCTTAAGTTATGCTTAAGGATAATGATGTTTGTTCGTCATTATCGTAATTAAAAAACGATCCTTTTCTCTTCATTCTAAACGTCATCAAGGCATCACCTAGATAACAATTTTGTTATTTTGTTGGTTTTGCACCATGCACAAGATCTAGAGAAACCTTGGGTATAGCAACCTGCCTATAGGACTTGTCAACTGTTCAAATCGCATGGTTACGGACGTACACATTGTTCAACTCAATGAATCCACTAATGCTACGGGCCCGTAATCAAAAATTCGTGTCTAAGAACATGTCATACAGAGCTGTTCTGTGAGCGGATAATGAGAAACGCTCTGATATGCGACGGGACCGTAATCACAAATTCGCAGTCATCTATGCAATTTATCTTATTACTATGGTAACATACTATCGGAGATGATGCTGAAGTCACGTAAGATGAATTATACTGATGACGTATTCAAAGAGTGTATGTTTTTTGTGCCGCAGATTTCACTCAGTCGGAGAGTGGGAACAGATTTCAGCGGGACAGTTTTTCGCTATGTGCACTTTCGCTAGGAATCTACATACATCGGAAAAGAAATTGAGATCAT
Source organism: Anneissia japonica (assembly GCF_011630105.1). Lineage (NCBI taxonomy): Eukaryota > Metazoa > Echinodermata > Crinoidea > Comatulida > Comatulidae > Anneissia > Anneissia japonica. The sequence goes on from NW_022705729.1 coordinate 44,769, forward strand.
AAAATAAGTATATGCTAAACCAATTACTATGTTCTAGGCCTATAAGGTAAGTAAACAACGACGGTATTATCTCTGTATGTAATTTTTAAATAAAGTGTAAATATACTGTATATATTCAAATTTTACTTCATATATATATATATATATATATATATATATGTATTATGTATATATATATATAATAGTCAACTGTCAAATGTACATATTAGATCAATCATATATAACATATATAAGTATATATATATTCTAATAAAGATATACCGGTATGC
>NW_022705729.1:45120-48767 GCF_011630105.1 Anneissia japonica
GTTCAGGCTAAATAAATGCCTATCAATTGCTAGATAAGTGCCTACATGTAGTTTCTTCACCAGGTGGGCCTATACAGAGCCTACTGATAACTTGATTTAAGGTATGTAGGCCTATGTCTATCCATCCGGATAATTGCGAAAGTATATGGGCCTAGGGATATTGCGTGTAAAGTACCGTATATTGTACAGTAATGAAATTGTGATTCAGAACATGCTATGTAACAACACGTACTATAATGGAATAATATTCGAATATTCAATGAATCGTTGTAGAATCACTAGCATAAGGTATTCCAAAGAACTTATGTTTGTGTTAGGGGAACAATTCGTTTTTATTTATTTTCGCTTTTACCATTATTAGGCCTATCTCCTTTTAATACACGATTTATTAATAATATTACAATATATCATATCGGAAGTAATATAAAGGCATTTGCTGTGGGGTTTTTGTTTTCTACATACAGACAATAACAATATATCCTATTCATAAAGATGTTATAAATAAGTTATTATATAATTATTAGGCTTTTACCATTATTAGGCCTATCTCTTTTTAATACAAGATTTATTAATAATATTACAATATATCATAGGTCTATCGGAAGTAGTATAAAGGCATTTGCTGTGGGGTTTTTGTTTTCTACATACAGATAATAATATTTATATCATATTCATAAAGATGTCGTTATAAATAAATGATTATATAATAATAATATTAATAGGCCTAATAATAATAATAATAATAATAATAATAATACAGTACTTCCAATACTAAAAATTGTAATGATAACGATGATGACGACGATATTGATGGTGGTGATGATAATGATAATGGCGACGACGACGATGATCTTAATGATAATGATATTGATAACGACAATGGCGATTTATCAATCATCACCATCATTATCAGTAAAAGCACTATTAAATTATTCTTATTCATATTTCATTATTAAATTTAAAGTGTCATGACAATTTACTGTTCTTAATACATCAATGTATAGCAACCTTGTACGTGAACAACCCCCATAAATAACATCTGATAATAACCTCTGCCCTCTGCCTAAGACAAAAATAAATAAATAAAAAAAAAATAATTGAAATTAACTCATTTTGCAGTAATATACAAATTATTAACCTAAGCATGGAATTTATTAAATTAAAAAAATGTGTACCCTGATTTTTGATCTGGATAAATAGGATAAAAATAATAATGGAAGTGTTTTCTATCATTTTTCGCTGTAAAATGAAGGATAAACACTTATTAAATACACTAATTTCTATGTTCAAGTTGATAATTTTAATGTTACTTAAAAATGGGTAAGTTAATTTCAAAAATAATTTATGACTTGTTTTGGTATTTTGCATGGAACAATGAACAGAAAGCCGGACACTCACTACGCCCGACGCGTTTTTATGTAAAACGCAATGACACGACGCGCGCGCAACGGGTCGTTTTTAATGACGATCCGTTCAGACTGCCACCCACAATCAGCAGACATCGTCGCGTCGTCTAGGATCACAGGGAGTGGAGTTGGGGTAGTCGTACGACCATCGTAAGACGCAATGAGTGCCCGACTTAAGTTTACATCCCTCGTGTGGTTATACAACAATGTTTTCAATCCCCCAAAATTTTGAAGCACAAAGTTTTTTTGTTTTTTTTAAAATATATTTCAACTTGAAAATGATTCTTCTTTTGGGGCTATCGTTTATTCTTAATATAATCCGATGTTAGCAATAGTTTTATGGGGTAGGTGAATTTACGCAGTCTATTCCGCATGGTCTTCGACTCCTCTCTCATCTAAACAAATCGATATAATAGCATATTATCCAAGGGCGGATTCAAAGCAAATATGGGGGTCATGCGCCGTACGAAGCACCGAGCCCAGGGTGGAGCTGTGGTATAGTCGACAGTAAGATGTATCGAGTACTGTACACAAATTTCAACATTTACAGGTATCTGCAGCGCTTTCTTATAACAATTTTCCCACTTCTTCCATTCTTTTTTTCTTCTCTCTCTCTCTCTCTCTCTTTATGGGGGGGGGGGATCTATCGACATAGCTCCTGGACTCTCCCCACTGCATGCATTTTTTTTCGTTTTACGAATTGTTTTAAATCTAAACTATGTGGTTGAAATGTAATATTATACAGCGTTTAGTTTCAGTGTAATTATATGCAGTGAACGTGCAGCAAGACGACAGAGCTTAGAGAAATCCAGCGATACAGCTATATGCTTATTATTAAGCCTGTATGATTTTACATTTTTAATATAGCATAATATAATATATTACAATGTAATACAATTGAATAATATATAATAAAATATTATATATATGCTTATATAAATTATATATAGACCTATATATATATATATATAATAGTCAACTGTCAAATGTACATATTAGATCAATCATATATAACATATATAAGTATATATATATTCTAATAAAGATATACCGGTACTGTCTCTTATACACATCTAGATGTGTATAAGAGACAGATCCACTAATGCTACGGGCCCGTAATCAAAAATTCGTGTCTAAGAACATGTCATACAGAGCTGTTCTGTGAGCGGATAATGAGAAACGCTCTGATATGCGACGGGACCGTAATCACAAATTCGCAGTCATCTATGCAATTTATCTTATTACTATGGTAACATACTATCGGAGATGATGCTGAAGTCACGTAAGATGAATTATACTGATGACGTATTCAAAGAGTGCCCGACTTAAGTTTACATCCCTCATGTGGTTATACAACAATGTTTTCAATCCCCCAAAATTTTGAAGCACAAAGTTTTTTTGGTTTTTTTTTAAATATATTTCAATTTGAAAATGATTCTTCTTTTGGGCTATCGTTTATTCTTAATATAATCCGATGTTAGCAATAGTTTCATGGGGTAGGTGAATTTACGCAGTCTATTCCGCATGGTCTTCGACTCCTCTCTCATCTAAACAAATCGATATAATAACATATTATCCAAGGGCGGATTCAAAGAAAATATGGGGGTCATGCGCCTTGCGAAGCACCGAGCCCAGGGTGGAGCTGTGGTATAGTCGACAGTAAGATGTATCGAGTACTGTACACAAATTTCAACATTTACAGGTATCTGCAGCGCTTTCTTATACCAATTTTCCCACTTCTTCCATTCTTTTTTTCTTCTCTCTCTCTCTCTCTTTATGGGGGAGGGGATCTATCGACATAGCTCCTGGACTCTCCCCACTGCATGCATTTTTTTTCGTTTTACGAATTGTTTTAAATCTAAACTATGTGGTTGAAACGTAATATTATACAGCGTTTAGTTTCAGTGTAATTATATGCAGTGAACGTGCAGCAAGACGACAGAGCTTAGAGAAATCCAGCGATACAGCTATATGCTTATTATTAAGCCTGTATGATTTTACATTTTTAATATAGCATAATATAATATATTACAATGTAATACAATTGAATAATATATAATAAAATATTATATATATGCTTATATAAATTATATATATAGACCTATATATATATATAATAGTCAACTGTCAAATGTACATATTAGATAAATCGATATAACGTATATATATTCTAATAAAGATATGCTTTGATAAGATATATATGTAATAATATATATATATATATATATATATATATATATA
>NW_022705729.1:48893-60129 GCF_011630105.1 Anneissia japonica
TATATATATGGAAAATTTCATAACATTGAATCGGCCGGAAAATTCGTTCATTTACCGATTTCATAGAAGCTGTATTTTTGCAATTGGTTATTTGTCAGTATTTTCCAGTTTATCTTGTGAACCTTTTTGTCTGCGATCAGGAAGTGAGCTTTATTTAAATTGCTGATAAACTGTACATTTTTGAATGAACCATTTTTATATGTCTTGCTTACTAGATGTATCACCTAATCCATCTCGCTGTCTCCGTTCATCATCTCATCCTTGCTCTATTTTATAATAATGTTCTCTCACTATAGTGTATATAGGCGTATTATATATATATATGCAGTATATATGGTATGTATATATGTATATAGGCCTATGTATAAATCATACCACGAAGTAGAGATAATATTGTGGTAATGCTATAAAATGATATATTTTGAAAGTTAAATAAGGAATCTGCGAGTATGCAAAAAGGCTGCTCCAACCAGGATTCGAACCCGGGACTTTATGCTGTCTGTGCAAACCCCTCATCCAACTAGGGCATTAAGGCTTCGTTTGGAATTCAAATCCGAAAAAAAAACCACTAATACCTCACACTCTTGCGCATTCGTAGTTGGACAGCACTAATTCCTAATATATGGCGAATAACAGAGATCAATGATACGCCTTCTTATAAGCATTTGACAACACAGGATCTCCGAAGATCATGAACCTCTCATTCCATTATATTCATAAAAAATTATTTATTTTTATAAGCCATGGAAGAATGTATTATGTGCAGGGGGCTTGGATATTGAGGTATCTACGTGTTTGACATTTCAAGGCTCGTTAATTGCTCCATGCTCGGATAGTTAGCATCCAGTCTATGTCGGTGATGCAAAAGTGTCAATTATATAAATATCTTGACTAGGTCTGTCCATAAATGATTTACATGTAGGAATAAGAATAATTTTTAAGCACTTAGGTTTGGCCTAACAAAAATAAATTGTAAAATTTTGAACGCAAGGACAGCCCACCAGTTTATAGTGGCTAATGAAATTTTACAAAATAGCAAGTTCCTTGAAGAAGAACACAAGACATTAAGAACGTTTCGTTATGAAAAACTTGGGGAAAAGTTCCCGTCGATAAAATAAACACGAACGGTACTGGTTAAAGGTAACTTGATTTCTTGCTTCGAGCAAGGCATCCATTCATGGAAGTCTTGAAGATACGCCTATCTGAGAGTGACTCTTGGGTGATCGAGACCAGGACATATGGCCTATCCGACTTTAAATTTAACACAGATTGAATTACGTTAACTAATAGACACAAGTATACAGAGATTAGCCCATAAACTTAACAATTTCTTTAAAAACACAATTAATGCATGTGTAAGTAAATTAATCTGTTGTTAATTATGAATACAATAACGTAAATTATGAAAAAATATAGGAAGAAGAGGAAAGAACCTCGGAGCGGCTGAAATATACACCAAAATATACAATAATAATCAGTTTGTCATTATTGTATTACGTTTTTGTAAACATTTATAGGCACTAATCGTCAGAAGCGGTGCCAGCAGCCTACACATTTCATAATTCGACGTCGAAACACAATTTTATTATCATCTACATGTTAAATGTAATGGGATGGTGCAGCGGCTGCGTTTCGGTCTCTCAACTTTATATATCAAAATGATAATTAAATTACAATTAGGACAAGTACCGAAACAAATTTGTTAGAACATCGATACGCTCGATTTGATATTTGTTGCGGACGATGTAGAATATTAAATTAAGCTTCTATATTCATAAGTAGTTTTACCAAGAGATGCAATCATGCTGAGTAGCTTTTTAGATGATTAAACACCCTCCAGAAATATTAATCTAGAATCCACTATCGACGATGTTTATCTCGTTATTTTAATGTAGCATGTATATTCTCGAAGGTTTCTTATTTGAACACAAACATGATACAAGTGCATAATTAGTGGTCCCAATATTTTTATCAGGTTGTAAGTTACATTGCATTCCATCCTCCTTCATGCTCTTTATATTATGGTTTGGAAAAAAAATATATATTGTAAAAAATCGTGAGCTCTGTGATCACTGATACGACCGTATACTGCAGCTATGTTTATACTCTCGCGTTCTCCGTTGTTATGTAACAATGTACACGGTACGCGCGACCATGACGTATAAATCTCAATCGGCTCGAAAATTGAATTGTCCTTACATTTGTTTTAAATGAATTTTTAGGACAAGATGTTTATAGCCATACAAAACATTACGACTAGCGACTCATTGAGAATCAATCGTTGACGATTCTAAACAATCGGAATTAATTATAATAAAAGTAATTACTTTGAAAGGATTACTGACATAGACCTACGATAGTCTTATTATAGAGAAAATAATATTAAGGGTTATCATAATACAGTATATATAAAAAAGTATAGTTATAGATTTTATGATATAAGCCTACTCGCTATTTGCGACAAACGACTCATTGTACAATCTATCGTTTACGAGGAAATCCAATCGGAATTGATTAGATAAGAGAAATTACATTTCACTGTATTATTTAAGTTCTAGAATGTAATGTGCTTACGAGAGTTAGACCTTAACGGACTTGCACTCTTTTATCATAAATTAATATTAAACTATCTTCTCTTTGTTTATGGATTTTGGCACTATATAATTCCAATGATCAATTGAAATTGACCGACTGACCGACCATTGATTGATCCATTGATTTTGATTGATGACTAACGACTGACGACAAATTAAATACTCTTCTATATATTATCCTGCCAAACACTAATATTTTTGTGTACCGCCGATTTACATCCATTTTTATTCAATCTCGTATGTGTCAGTAAGAACAATGTATTTCAATGAATGACGTAATTAGTTCACGAATTAGACCTTCTAAGACCCTGTCTCTTATACACATCTAGATGTGTATAAGAGACAGCAAATAAAATGTAATAAAAAATCAATTACTGTACATACACAGGGTTATAATAGAATATAAATACATCTTTTTAATTTAGTGACGTAATAATCAGCCAAAAATAAGTACTTTATATTGAGCTTAACATAATTTTATTGATCTTCTACATTATGTTGACAACAATTATGTTACTATATAGCTGATCATGTCAACATGGTGGCATTGGTCATCTTTATATTATCCTCAAAACTCCTAATAATTAGTACAAATCTCAGCCACTATAGTAAAATACACATTTTAGTTATATTATATGCTATTAATATCATAGTGTAAAGCCGGGCAAAAGCCGATGGCTAGCGCGATTCAACGAAGAACACAACGTGACGAGGACTGTGCAACGGGACAAATCGGCAATCCAATCCAAACCTAGACAAATAGGCGCATTCTACTATCCACTCAGAGTGGTACCAAAATTACCAGACCACCAAGCGCTTACACACAAAGCGTAGATGGATTCATCGGCTGGCGGTCGCATCACGATCGCCGGCGACGCAGTGTTTTTTTTTTCGGCTCAATGTACGTAGATACGATCAGATCTAAATAGTAATACAAATAATAATTGACACCTAATATAGTACGTTATGCTGAAATCTCAATGCTTTAGGAAATTAGGTAATTTCTCCCACCAAATTGTTTATAATTGATCACGTGATGAAATCATGCGTTTAAAGATGCTATACCGGTACTCCTTATGAATGAGTGCGATGGTTTTGCTTACTCAATATTTTCATTGGCTCTGTTCTTAGGGCACGTAGGCATGTCGGAAGCAGGTCCTTCACGTGTAAATAGCGGGGAAAAGTCTCAAGTGACGGACGGTGTACTGGATAAAGTTGAAAAGGGGAAAAAAAAGGACTTAGATTTATCCGATAATGACGACACGGATTCAGATAATGATTACAGCGAAAAGACGAAAGACAACACAAGAAAAGAGTCTGGGACAATTAGGAGAATCGTCGGGACCTTACGGGTGATCAAGTCTTGGGTGACAAGAGAAAACCACCAGGATTCAGTCGCAAGAGCTGATTCTTTTCTGGAGAGGTTTGCCTTAGGAGCACCACAAGAAGCGGCGTCTAGGCCCTCAGAGTAAGTATTTTTCCAGTCATTTTAAAAATAATATTCGGCTTACATATACTGTATTTTAATATTACTGTATATTGAAATTGTTTTGCGATGTTTGCCGTTGGATTTTTCGAAATTATGATAATTTGTAGTAACGTAAGCAAGGATTATACATGATGCCGGCATGGAACATCTTCAGTAATAATTAGGATAATATCAAGCGCGCGTTCGTTCGACGTAAACTCAGCGTGACATAACCGCGCTTAAGAATATAATTACATTACTTGATCACATGACTCAAGACGACCTCGTGATTAGAATGGTGTTTTGCGAGAAATTAGGTGTACTCAAGATAACAGCGTGTGTGCTAATTGAGACACTCTCCGTTTACCTGCTAATGCCTTGAATTACTGCATTCTTTTTCTAATGCGCACCAATCAAGGATCGTGAATCCCAAAAAAACCAACCAAGCGCATGAGGCCCCTGCCTAAGGCTTCTTCGCACCTTACTACTCTGGGGCCGCGTAAGACACTACTAAGGGAGAAGAGGCCTACTTGACTGGTAACGCTCGGTTGTTTTGGAGTCCTCATTGTCCTGGCAAAAAATACTGCCGATTTAGGATAACGACGCTTTTCCGATAAACTAAACATGCTCATGATTTAAATTCTGATTTTTACATTAGATATACGTTCGCGACGAATTTACATTTTTTTGGCTGAAAATATAAATTACATCTCTCTCGTTTAAACACGGAAGGGTTTGTATGCATACTTCGTTCATCAACGTATTTTTTTTTCTACAGACGATGTAACACACCAAATCAAGTCTGAAATTCATTATTCCAAATCTGACAGAAACAAATCGCATAATTTGCAATGAACAATAAGAATGGCTTCATTGAATAGTAAGCTGCGCCCTGAGAGCTTATCAAACGAAAATTCTCTCTGATTCATTCATTGCTAAACAATACCGCAATTTGTATACAAAATTAGAACCGTGAGATGTAGTCATGACATGTGTAAAATGATAAATGCAGATTAAATTAGTAAAAACGCAGTGTTCTCTAGCATAATCGCATAATCGTAGGTGATTAATCAGGGATACAGAGGCCTACACAACAGTACGAGATATAAATAATGAACCAAGGCGTAGATGCATAGCCTAGAGCAGCATTGAAAGCCAAACGAGATAAGATGATTGAGAAAACTGTTCTGGAGACGGTACGAACTCAACAATAACAAAAAACAAACAAAAAAAAACATCGTTTAATTAATTGATTTGTGCATGATAGATAACATACATATATATATATATCTGTCTCTTATACACATCTAGATGTGTATAAGAGACAGGTCACGGTGCGAAAAATGAGTAGAGGAAGACCAAAATCAACATGGAGGAGTATGGTGGACCATGAAGTAGTGGAAAATAGAAAGACATGGAACGAGCTCAACTGGCTGGCACAAGACCGTCCCAGTTGGAGGACTTTTGTAGACACCTTATGTGCACCAGTGCACGAAGAAGAGTAAGTAAGTAAATAATATATATAAATAAATAAATATATATATATATATCTGTCTCTTATACACATCTAGATGTGTATAAGAGACAGCCATACTGTATATTTCTCAAATCAAGACCTATATAAACTATTATAAATTATATAGATATAAGTTTGATCTATATAATAATGTGTGGTAGGACATCATCATTTCCGTATATGGGTGTGATAAAGTACAGATACATTTCACATAAAACATAATACTGCAGTGTGTACACAGCTTTATTATACTCGCACACTAATGTTTGATCATACGATTACTGTGACATACAATTGACCTTTCCGCTAAACTCCGCGCCTTGGATGTTGTTAGTAAGCCTTCCACAAAACGGCAGTGTAAAAAACTTTTTGGAACACGTGTGTTTGTAAGACATGCGCGTATTTCTGTTCCTATTCTGATTGGTCAGTTGTTAAGTTCGATTGACAATCTCTGCAAAAGGTCCACTGATTTTCGAGAAGTGGAGCGAAATCTTAATAAATTTGTGGTTATGATGCTTGCCTATGGGGCGCCAAGTGGTTCTTTATTACAACATTTAGGATATTCATACGGAGAAAATATCCATAAATTAAATGATTATTTAGAATATGAGTATGGTGACTCCGAAAAATGACAGACGTGAGGCCATAGTTGATGGTGACTCCGAAAAATGACAGACGTGAGGCCATAGTTGATGGTGACTCCATACTCATATTCTATTTACGTATGATCAGTGGATCCTTTGGTAAATGATTATTTGATTTATGCATTATGGGTAAATGACAGGATTCAGATATCAATTCCCATCCTTGGTTCTGACGAACAATAACAGCTCTTTAGTTCTGATAATGAGATTTTGTAGAGAATCTTTTTGTGTATGTTAGTCTAATTGAAGGAAATACTATGCTATTCGGAATATCCTTGACATTTGTGTCTAAAATAAATATTGTAGTAAAAAAATAAAAGAATAGATTGTATTCTTGGATTTGTTGACATTACAAAATTCAATGTATTACAAAACTAAAGCTGAGAGGAAGAAGCAATTATAATTCTTTCCTCCGAAACAAATAAAATATTAAAACGGTAAAATACGCAAGTGAATATTTCTTTAATAACAGAGACTATAGTACGTTATCAAAACATACTAAATATGACGTGTAGCTAGCGAGATAAAGAATCCTTGATGCCAATCCTCGGATCTCATGGATGGAGCTTATCCATATTTTCAAGTAGCGTGAAAGGGATGAGAATGTGATGATCCCCCAGGTAAGATGCTGGTCCACTGCAGGTTACTCCCAGCAATTTGCTGGTACCCACCGCTGGGTAGACTGAAGCAATGTAGATAAAGTGCCTTGCTCAAGGACGTAGGCGAAATGCACAGCGAAAGATTTAAACCCCGACCTCGAGTTTCCCCTTACTCCAAAAAATAATAAATAAAATGAAATTTTTTGGTAGGATAAACGGATTTGAAATACACGTCACTATTGGATTTATTTTCAGTATAGGCCAGTGTTAGTTGCTAACGTCATTAGCCAGCACATATTAATTTCTTCATTTTTAAGTTAAAAGTCAATCACTAGAAATATATCTCACAAAAACCATTAGCTGATTTTGTGTCCATGAAATTCGCTAGAGAAAACAACATAGGCCTACGTCACTGATGTTCGAAATGATCAGCGTGTCATTGGTCAGGTGACATGGACACGTAATTTAACAATGCATGATCAGAGGCAATGTTAAAGACAAAGCTACTTAATTATGAGTAGTTCCGTAGCGAAGCCATTACTGGCGAGGAATATTCAATGAGAATATAGAATAGAGGCCTGACAATAGAGAACAGCGAAGCTCTGGTAACTTCTTTCCATCAAAGAAGTGTTCGTGAGATGCGATGCTGGTGTATTAGAGATCTGTAGAAACTGAAAAATGTTCGTTCTATATTGTGACGTTAACGGTAGCATGTCTTACATACAAAAACGAATTAAGATTTGATCACACAAACACACCCACACCATCCCCATAATAAATAAATAAATAAATATATATATATATATTTATTTATTATATATATACATATATACGACTATTTACTCAGAATCATATATTTTTAATAGACCAGTGGTGGTTCCAGGTGATATTTTTGTCGGGGTGGCGCGAGTAGTCATGGAGGTGGGGCGCAAATATTATGGCTGAGAGAAGAAGGTTTTGGGTTTTGAAAGTTTTAGCCATTTAAATCTCCTTCTAAGTTATTTCATAAAAAACAACATGATTACTATTCTTCTTCTTGTCATTCAAATAGTACATACTCGACTTTTAAATTTTCAATTAAAACTGTTTATTTTTTTTCCTTATGTGAACTCCATGCCGTCGTATATGACAATTTGTACATAATAATTTCAATTTTATTTAATGTAGACTGGAGTAGTTGGCAGACCTAATAAATATGTGCATATCCCAATCCCTGTGTTCAATCGCTGTGTTCGCGGCCGGCGTATGTAATAGCAAATCTAGTAAATTGTGACAGCTTATTTTCAAAGGTTTGAGTTGTTTATAATAATCAAAAGCCTAGCCCGCAATTACTTGTCTCTTTATTAGACTTCGGAATGCCTCTTGGCATCCATTTCATGGAGGTACCATTTGTAGACCACGCTTAAGGCCTATCAATCGTAATGTACTCGTTCGAACCAAGGCAGAGGGTTTCTTATAAACATGTAGGCCTAATGGAATCACAACTCATTATATCTGTATTTTACTGTCGTCGAAGCGTGATTTAAAGCCAAAATCACACGTTGCGAACGGGTCTGTATTATTTCTTCAAATAGTCAAGCCAACTCGGTCATCCATTATTGATAAGATTTGTATACACATCCTGAATTTCTATTTTCACTTAATAGGCTAGTATATATTTTTATGTTTCCAATTGACCAAAATATCACAATATTTCCTATCTGAATTAGGTATCTAGCACCGTAAACAAACATATCTATGTTCTGCCTGCATCCATTTCTGTCAACGGAAATATTACTTCTGATGATGAAATAAGCAATTTATTTAATATTTTGTTTATATTAATATACCATCGGGATTAGATCGGGCTCTGAATTTCAACTGATATTGATCATGTTTTTATATTAATCAGCATTCATTTTCTTTTGATTTGTGCTACTGAGTTTCTCGAGCAGCTTCAAGGTTTGAACCCTGCTACATCACTGGGTTTGAACTGTCATCCAATCCGGCTTTTGAAATTGGCTGCCCCTGTTATTGCACCTTATCTGACACACATTTTTAAAACTTCACTTACAACCGGAAATTTCCCACAAGATCTTAAAATTGCTATGGTTACGTACCGATTCATAAAGTTGCGCCATAAATGCGTACTTTTTTGTCTATCATGTCTAAAATGATTAAACGGGCTGCCCACAGTCAACTTTGTGACTACCTTACGTCCAGTAACATTCCTGCATCCATCCATCCAAATCTGGTTTTAGAAAACACTACTCAACTTCAACTGCATTCAATACACATAACTGGTTTGATGATATGAATGGGGCGGCCTTACTGGTACTGGTATAATAATAATAATAATAGTAATAATAATAATAATAATAATAATAATAATAATAATAATAATAATAATATTAATACTAATAATACTAATAATAATAATACTAATAATAATAATAATAATAATAATAATAATAATAATAAATAATAATAATAATAATAATAATAATAACAATAATAATAATAATAATAATAATAATAATAATAATAATAATAATAATAATAATAATAATAATAATAATAATGAAAGCCATAGGATTTACCAAAAATGAATTTCGAAGAATGAGAATTCATCGTCTTTTGATATTTCTATCTGCATTTCATAAATGAAAGAATCACGATTGCTTATCATAACCATCATCATCTTCGCAGCGGCAACAGCAGCAGTTTCACTTATTATTATTGTAATAATAATAATAATAATAATAATAATAATAATAATAATGAAAGCTATAGGATTTACCAAAAATGAATTTCGAAGAATGAGAATTCATCGTCTTTTGATATTTCTATCTGCATTTCATAAATGAAAGAATCACGATTGCTTATCATAACCATCATCATCTTCGCAGCGGCAACAGCAGCAGTTTCACTTATTATTATTGTATTGTTATAAATGCTATTCGTTCGTTCGACGTGTCTTAGCCCTGAAGAGAGCCGTAGTCTTTTCTCTATGAGAAACTAAAGGTTCGATAAGAAAGTATAATACATACTCCAAGTATTGAAATACACGACATCGTGTTGGGATTCAATATTTTGGGATCATCATTCCTGATGATGACATAATTAATGTCGAAATATTGAATCCCAACACGATGGCGTGTATTTCAATACTTGGAGTATGTATTATACTTTCTTATCTGAGATTAATCAGTGGACCTTTCGGTTAAAGGTTATAGTCGAAGCATCGACATCCAGGGGGCCGCTCGGTTTTCATGGCGCCGTCCCACCAGTCACAGAGAGGTTTATATGGTCTCTTGTCTGCATTTTGTAGAATTTAATTGGGACTGACTAACCCCACAGACAACCTGCCTGCTCTGCACGTGGATGTAGTTTAACGTCATACCCAGGACACTAAATGCTATTAGTATTATTATTATATATATATTGCATTACTATTAAGTTGCTTTATGCATAGGATCAATGCTTTTCTTTCAGCTTTGAGAGTAAATATATTCTTCAAGTACTTGACAAATCTGGGAACAAATACTACAGATGGTTAGTAGTAGTAACTGTGGCCGTAATGTACAATATGTACGTCATAGTGGCGAGGGCGGCTTTCAACGACCTACAAACCCATTATAGGCCGGTTTGGTTTACACTTGACTACATTTGTGACTTCATATACGTCATTGATATGTTCGTGAAGTTCCGAACAGGTAAGAGACTTGTAAAAAATTAAAAGTACCTGGGTGACCGATCCACCAATTCCTATTTCCGATTGGATGTTACAGTATGTATAATATTAAGTAGGGAATCCTAATCAAATTAAGAATTGATTTAAGACTGGCATAAAATTAGCCACACACAAATTGATAGCATAACTAAAGTTTTCGAATTAATCGTAATGTAAACCTTCGCAGTGCAAAGATTGTAGTAGTGAAAAAGCTGTAGCGACTGTGTAGCGATTCTATGGAAACCAGGTTTCCCATACAACCGCTACACCCTATCGCCTGCATCTTTCGGTATGTAATGCTGATTGGTCAGTCGAATCGGGGAGCCTTTCCGGTTTGCGTTGGGGACTGCTACGCTAGTACGTTTGCACTGAAAACATTCGTTAGCGAGAGTAGCTCTTTAAAGGAAATTAGGCTTTTCATGTCACGTCCGAGTTTCAATCAAATATAACGACCGACCAACCAGAACCTGGCCAGAAATACGCATTATTATCGTTTTGGATTGTGCTCGATATGAAATGTTAAGTAGAAATTGAATAAAATGGATTAAAAATAGTATACTAATAAATATATTGATGAATAGGCCCATTTGGCAATGAATAGTTAAATATGGTTATACGTAAATGTTTGTTTTGCTAACTATGTAAGCCTAAATTATTTTAAATAACTTTTGAAAATTCAAAATATAAATCGTTAGGAAAAGCC
>NW_022705729.1:60824-79948 GCF_011630105.1 Anneissia japonica
TATGTATGTATGTATATATATATATATATGTATGTATATATATATATATATGTATGTATATATATATATATGTATGTATATATATATATATATATGTATATATGTATATGTATGTATATATATATATATATGTATATATTGTTGAGGTTTCACGTGTACTTCAGCACAATTATAGATCAGAAAAGAATTACCATATGAAACATTTTGGAGAAATTTGGAGAAAGCAAAATTCTTTTTAGTCATTAGAAAATCCACAAGAATAAGTCATCGATTATACAATTATTCAATTATTAATATCTTAATAGCAGCAACATATTTTAATACATTCTGGGTTTGGTGGGCATTGACAATAATATGAGTGCTGTTTGTTATTTACCACAGGTTATTTGGACCAAGGTTTACTCGTGACCGATAGAAAACTTCTCGCTAAACACTACATGAAATCACGTACGTTCGTATTGGATTGTATTTCACTATTTCCAGCCGATTTATTTCTATTGGTCAAAGAAAATGCTGCCCTTCGCTTTTCGAGATTATTACGCTTCCCGCGTGCGCTCGAGTGTTTTGACAGGACCGAAACCATCACCAACTACCCAAACTTCTTCCGAATAGTGAACCTAATTATGTACATTGTGATCATTATACATTGGAACGCTTGTTTATATTTTGAAATTTCTAAAACGATTGGTTATGGTGAAGACGGATGGGTTTATAACAACACTGGTGAATGGAAATCTCTGAGACGACAGTACATCTATTGTTTATATTGGTCAACGTTGACCCTGACTACCATTGGTGAAACGCCAGCACCCGAGACTGATGTCGAATATGCGTTTGTTATTGTTGATTTCTTGGTTGGCGTTTTGATTTTTGCCACAATTGTCGGTAACGTTGGTTCCATGATCAGTAACATGAACCTAGCAAGGGCTGATTTTCAGTCACGAATGGACGGAATCAAACAATACATGCGTTTACGGAAGGTAAGCAAAGAGCTAGAAGGACGTGTCATCAAGTGGTTTGACTACCTGTGGTCAAATAAGAAAACACTAGACGAAGAAGCAATCTTGAACGCGTTACCGGAAAAACTGCGTGCAGAAATTGCGTTACATGTACACTTGGACACTTTAAGGCAAGTGTCTATTTTCTCAGACTGCGAGCCAGGTTTATTAGTAGAACTGGTTTTAAAGTTGAAGCCACAGGTATACAGCCCTGGCGATTATATTTGCCGAAAGGGGGATATCGGTAGAGAAATGTATATTGTAAAGCAAGGAAAACTTGATGTTGTCAGCGAGGATGGTAAAATTGTATTTGTAACACTAGGTGATGGGTCGTATTTTGGAGAGCTGAGTATTCTGAACGTGCCAGGCAGCCTGTCTGGAAACCGGCGGACGGCCAGTGTCAGAAGCGTTGGCTACTCTGATCTTTTTTGTTTGTCAAAAGATGACCTATTGGTCGCTCTAAAGGAATATCCAGAAGCGAAGAAAATGCTGGAAGAACGAGGTAAGCAGATATTGCGTAAGGATGACCTCATTGACGAGGAAGTTGCAAGAAGAGGCGGCAAGAGCCCGGATGAGATCAAACAACAGGAACTACTTTCTAGCGTGGAGGAACGCTTAGAAACTTTACAAACTAAATTCTCTCGACTACTGGCGGAATATCATAAATCGCAAATGAAGCTGAAACAACGGATAACAAAACTAGAAAAGAAGTCGAAATTGGAAAAAGAACAATCAGATAACAAGGATACGAAACCGAAACACAAATCATCAAAACACCCTAAGAATTCACAAGAATCACAACCGGTCGCATGAGCGAATCCGTTCTAGTGTCGCATCATCGCGCAAATCGAAATCTCCCTATGTCAATTGATGTTAATGCTAATGTCCAAATGGTGCATTGACTATGTTCAAGTAAAGTAAAACAAAAGTGACTACAAATAGAGAGTGATGCCATATTAACTAAACGTTCCGAAACATGAAGTTAATATTATACATAATGTAATACATATTTTCTCTAATGTCCACAAATAATTGTAAGTGTCGTGATGAATTTATATTATTAAAGATAAAATATTAAAGCTTTCAGCAAATAAAGTTTATATAATCCATAACTAAAAAATAAAATCAGCGCAATGTTATAAATACAACTATAAATGGAAAATGTAAGTTACCAGGAGTTACTTGAATTTAGAGAGGATGAGAATAGATCGAATGAGTAGTTTAATCCAGAACCGGTGCATCGAGACTTGTTTGAGACGTAAATATATAATACTACAGTATTATGATATAACTAAGCATTAGAGATCCCGAGGCTCACGCTGTTGCAGGTAGATCGGTTTACAATACCAATGTCCGTCCTCAGGGGCGGCGCTAGTGGAGGTCCAGAGTGAAAAGGACCACCGTCGGGGACCTCTGGGCCCACCCCCACCCTACTTGGACCCCCATCGGGGAATTTCCAGCAAGGCCCTACCCCAACATCCTTTTTAAATAAAGAATCCAATAATAAATACAAAATTTTACTACCTTTTAATTTAAAAAAAATCCGACAAATTAATTGTATCCCTGACGGGAAAGGGGTTGTGGATCCCTTGTCAGGGAGCTTGCACCCCTTGTTGGGGGGAATTGCTGGCACCCCACCACCCCTGTCCATCCTGCATTGTCTACACAACGTAGGTTCAACATAAATTGGTCTGGAGTTGAGCCTTCGCTATGTCTATGTGACGTTACAACATCACATAACGTCACAATAGGGAGATTTCGCAATATTACGAATACAGTACTTGATCTGCATTATCGTCATTCGCGAATAAAACATTCTTGACAATATACGAGCTTCAGTAATTTTTGTACACAGAATAGTGGTGAGTCCATAAAACGTACACATTACAAGTTGAGCAAATACAAAAAAAAAAAAAAAAAATACAAACATTAGTTAAAAACGATATGTGTACAGAACCTGTCTTACTTAATTACAAAAAAAAAATATTTTTTTTTATTACAAAATAAAATACAAAAAAAAAAATATGATCGTTATGACAAACATGCCACTGTAAATCTTGTCTACACTATCATTTTTTATGCGACAAAAAAATGTGATTGTATAAAAAAAAAGTGTTCAACTCTTATTTTCCATCACATTTCATGTGATGCTTTTTGAAGAAATTTGATAGTGTAGAGACAAAGCTTAAGAATGGATTAATCTTTGGTGACGTAGCCTTATTCGTTATCGTTTACGTAAGCTTGCGAAACCTTTAATATAATTATCTTTTCCGTCGTCGCGAAATAAATCGGAAATTCAATTCAACACTACCAGTACTGGAATTGTTCAAGAAACACAAGAGCTCAAGTTGGACATTCTTTATTGATATTATTAATGAATTTATACACCTTTGAAAGTTCTTAAAATATGGCTAATGACAAAATTCTAAATTTCTCCTAGTTTAATAAAACATACAGCCAACAGGAAGAAATCGCTTTAACATGAGTAGGCTACACCCACTATAGTACATTACTACATTAAATATAAAAGGTTCTCTTTCAAATACAAATTGAAAAAGAAAACCACATCTATGAAGTATTATTAATATTTATTGTCTAAAGCATCTTTTCTTAAATTACATCAGCATTGGTAATTTTTTCCCTTCTGCTAAAATTTAATTATCAGAGTCATAAATAATTTAAAGTTC
The DNA here is from genome assembly GCF_011630105.1 of Anneissia japonica. Lineage (NCBI taxonomy): Eukaryota > Metazoa > Echinodermata > Crinoidea > Comatulida > Comatulidae > Anneissia > Anneissia japonica. The sequence continues at coordinate 64,510 of NW_022705729.1, forward strand.
ACCTTAACATGAATTTTTAAAAACCAACATAATTTCATTAATAAGTCTTAGAAAGGAGCTTTAATACCATCCCTTTAGTATGATAGACTTGGCGAATGAAATAAACATAACACAGTTTATTTAAAAATTACAAGCCTCATTAAAAATCTAATTTGTTAATTAATTTTTTATTAAAATACATACAGTTATAAGAATTTTGATATTCACCATTTTTTTAAAAGGGAAGACATAAAAATACTTTCACGTCCGAGGGAGTGCTCGAGTCAGTAAGTAATTTGCAATCGGGTAATCAAACGATAACTACATCCATAGAGAAATTCGAAAAATTTTAACCACTGCCATATTTTAATGGCATACAATGTCTAACTTTATACGAAGATCTTTTAAATCGGGACAAGAAATTCTCCAGCGTATTTCGTACTAGGCCTAGTTCTGTTGGAAATTGATCTAAAGTATAAGAAAATTGTTTTGCCCATGAATTACAGCACGATTACGTGCATCTCTATAATAATAACCAGTAGAGCAGTTAAAAGCAAACTATCATGTATGAAGCGCCAATTAGTGCAAAAATCAATGAGACAATAGTTGAAAGTGAAGTGTCTTGTTCCTACATGGTCTATAACAAGAAAATCGTTTTGTCCATGAATTACAGCACAATTATGTGCACCTCTATAATAATAACCAGTGGAGCAGTTAAAAGCAAACTATCATGTATGAAACGCAATTAGTGCAAAAATCAATGAGACAATAGTTGAAAATGAAGTGTCTTGTTCCTACATGGTCTATAATAATCGTAGTGAGCCTACAATCATCCTTAAATGGTAGTTTAAAATGGAAGCATTCTGAACTTTATAATATTGTGAAAACTGGTTGAGATACAGCTCCTATAAACCCCAAATGATAATTAATGATTGATTGATTGATTGATTCATTCAATTATTATTATTATTATTTTAATTATTATTATTATTATTTTAATTATTATTATTATATTATTATTTTTAACTACTAATAATATTAACAAAAAGAATACAAGAGTAATTCAATGGATATCTCCGCTAAGCCCTGCCCCTGGACACTGTTGCTAAGGTCTCACAAAACAATAGTGTAAAATGTTCGTAAACAGGTGCGTTTGAGGGACAACGCGTGTGTGTTGGACACGCGTGCATTCACTGTTCTGATTGGTCAGTTGTTACGAGTGACACTCTGGAAAGGGCCAATAGGCTCATTGGCGTATCTAGAAGTCTTAAATTGGGGGGGGGGGGGGGCTGGTGGGGCGCGAATGTGAAGTGGGGGGGTTGATGATCAGTTGAGGGGGGCTCAATGATCAGTTAAGGGGCTCGAGTTGAAGGGCGCTAATTCACAAAACATAGTGATTTTAGATGATTTTTAACTACTTTGCTTTTTGGAGGACGACTGGGGAGGCGAGTAATTTTTTGGGGGAGTGCCCCCACACGCCCTCCTCTGGATACGCCACTGATTAGGCTTCAGTGTCTTCATGCATAAGTTAATAAAATATAATATATAAAATAAATGTCTACATTATTTATTGAAATTTACTGAGTGATTAAAAAAATATATGGGTGCAATAATTAAGTAATATTAAAACTATAAAATTAATTATTTAATTAATAGAATAATTGATTGAATAATATTATTAACTAAACAAGAAGAAACTACAAGCCCCATGTAACATATCTGATATTAACCAAGGAAGCTATAAAAAAAAAAAACATCACAGATGCGAACAAGCACATAAACTAATAAACAAATAAAACCAGCATAGAATTCTCCTGAGGTAATCATTCATTGATGGTGTAAATAAGGAGGAGAAAGAAACATAGGCCTGGACTGTATAATTTTTGTACTGTGCATTTATCAATTATATCAAATTTCCAATATATTCTATTGCACTAAAAAACTGATTCATTATTTAGGAACACAATATGTATACGTCAGCACAACGGGTATAATAATGCAATATCATAAACTAAGAGCAGATACATTACAATAATTGTACAGACTCCTTAATTAGGACATCAAACCATTATGAGTTACTATTACTTAAATTAACCAGGGGGGAAACACTCTCAGGTGAAAGTGAGAACTTATATTAACAGGGGGCACACTCCTATATATGACAGCACTTATATATTGACAAGTGCTCATATTCAAAAGGGTTGTTATGTTACCAGGGGTCAAAAGCTCAAATATAGAAGAGTATATATATCAAAAAGGGTACTCTAATCAACGTAAATGATCATTGAAAAGAACACCGGTACACATCACACACACACACACACAGGGTATTTGTATTTATATCTATGGAGAGTAATCTGATTTTGATATTTTTAATAATCTATAAGGCTTATAAATCTTTAATATCCCAAAAGTTTGTATTTTATATTTTGTATTCCGGTTTAGAATAAAAATCATTATTAATTTTGGGATTTAAAAAATTAATTCAATGATGCCAATATTGTAAAGTCTGCACCAGTACTACGATACTATTGTTATCATTTACTTGATTAAAAAAGTTAGTACCCTAAAAATTTCGCTCTCTCTTATATTATTATTATTACTGTTACTTTTTGCAGTATACTCCCACAGGAATAAAACAATCCTACAGCATCATTAATGCAACATTCCCCTACAACCAATTCCTATTTTTAACTTAATAAATTACACAAGTCCTTTGAAATTAATTTACAACAGTTGATGACTTATACTCCATCCGTCACCGTTCGTAGCAAGAATTTAGAGACTGGAGCACCCTCTTGAGGTGGACTGCTATCAGCGGTCTATAAACAGTCTTAACACTAACCATCTACAAATCAAAACATTACCGTAGTTCTCTTGCTCTACTCCATAAACACAAAATTGTGCTAATTTTGTTGGGTGGGGGATGGGCTTATACTAGGGATTTCCCATTTTCACAATAAAAAAAATCATGATCCTTTCTGCAACCAACAGCATGCTCTATTAATTGTAGAGATAGCCAATCAAAAAGCATCTTTTCAACGCTACATGATCATGCATTTTTCTGTTAAGTATTTGTAAAATTCATTCAAATCAGACATTGGGCTTTTGTCTGGGAAACACTGGTACATAAAATCGGGCATAAAGTGGATGGGCCGGGCTCATACTCGAGATAGACTTATACCCAAAGCACTATGGACCATATTGCCATTTTTTTAATGATAGTTATATACAACACAATCTAGCTGGCATATTTTTATACCTACTTAAAGTAGGTTGTGTCATTTATGGCTCCCTTTGTGGAAACAAAATTGATGAGGGATATAAAAAATTCAAGTTTCCATTAAAAACTGCAGATACCCGTGCTGTATTATACAATGCCTATTACCATAAAATGACTTTTTGCTGAAGAAATGGAGACACGTCTTTTGTTGTTCTACATAATTATGCAATGAGCTGATGCTTGAATTTACGTGATGCAACATCCAGAAATTATATTGATATTCGCATAAGAAACAAAAAAAAGCAGTGGCTAAGGAGTAGTTTGTTTGTTTTCTGGTAATTATGACTGTTTCTAAGGTTTCACTGGCGTGAATATTGACATTGTAAACTCCGTCTACACTATTAAATTTTATGTGAAAAATATTACCGTGATATGCCCAAATTTGGGTGTAATATGACAACATCATGCCTATATATAAGCACATTACACAAAATTGATCACATTAAATTTAAGATCATCAGTGAAATTAAAAGCTATGGTTAAAATTGACCAGTTAAGAATGGATCCTTATGACCGTTGGATAGCTGTCTTCCTCTGAACACACCAGGCCTCACGCATTGATCGGGCTAGCTACCCTAGGAGGTGACGTATCGCCCCTTGCAGATGACTGCAACCCTAGGTCCCTGGCCTCAATTTCTTTCTGCAATTCCTCAACCTTCTTCTGTAAATGAGCTCGAAGTTCAAGTAGTTCTCTATTTCTTTGATGGATTGGTTCCTGAAATTATAAAGTTTAACATATGTTATGTTCCTTAGAAAATTATTTTCTTTTTTTTTTGCAATAAAAAATACACAAATTTGATTCCATTTTTGTTACTCTGTAGTTTTCAAGTGTAAATATAAATTATCATATGAGTTTCCAATTTCAATCGTATTGCTTGTAAATAATTTGCAATTTAGGGATCAATCCCTACCATTTATTATTTTATTATCTTCAAGAAATGCCATGTTTTATTTGTTCATATGACTGTAACTGAATTTTGAATAAAAACCATGAATTATTATCAAATATTTCTTAACTTTAAAAATGAATGGGTTTATTTTAATTACTATTAATATTATTTAAGTTAATTTTCAATCCAAAATACATAAATTTAATTAAAATATGTTTGCCTCAAAAATATACTTTAATGAACGCAAATTTGAAAGAAATACCAAATAATTAAATAAAAAAATTGTGGATAATCCAAACATTTTTTCACTTACTTTTATAATCTTTAATTATAAAAAGATTATATTACTAAATAAATTTAGAAGGGAAAAGAAATTCCCTAATGTGGTATCTTCATAAATACTACATCATTTTCTCAGATGCAATCAATCCATTGATTCAGACCAGCCAATGATATTAGCTTACAGAATGTTTATTATTAAAATGTAATTAAGTTTGCCAAGAGGACCATATTCCTCTATCTTGATAATTTTATAGTTCATGATTGCACTCAACTATAATTAGGAAATTTATATATTAAGATTAGACATAAAACTTTATTTTTAAGAGTATACCAAGGCCATTCATGACTTTATATCATCGTTTCTAGAATAAAATACTGTAAACTTGTTGATTTTATTGACCATAAAATTTGACTATATGTGGGTGGTTGACATTTTACCGGTGGGTGGGTGATAACATTGGTAAACTCTAAATAATTCGAGCGGATTTTAATGATGGGCAAGGGAGGGGGGGGGGTTTAATAATTGTGGGTGAAGGGCCATGAAATTAGCTTTAGGCTGGATGGAAAACTACAAGGCTGGGTAGCCACGCCCACCTCCATCCATCATAACTAAACAACCCTGTTTGCTAGATTAGTTAGATGCCCATATTATCATGGCAACTGTAACAGTGGCAGTTAACTGTCTGTCTTGCTGGCTGGCTTTTGGGTAGGTTGATGTTTCTTTAGCGTTATTTTACAGGTTTAAAAAAAAAAATTTATTGTTAAGTGCTAGTTATTTTCTGGTGCAATTCTTTTTAATAATCTATTAAACGAGCAATCTGAGAAATAGTATAATGCAGAAAGCTTTTTAGAAACACACTACCATTTATATTTGTAAAAAAAAAGAAATCAATCAATCATCATTTATTGCAGAATCAAAACCTATAATACACAAAAGTGAAAGTACATAAATCATATCTAAAGAAAAATGTCTAATACATTATAGTGAAATTTCTTGTGTAGCACCCTGAAAAGACTTATAAGTATTATAGAAATACACTGCCACTATAATTGAAAAAAAAATGTTAATCAATACATCAGTTTATCAAATCCATTATTCATTTATTATGGAAAATAATAATATGTGCAATTTATTCCACAACTAGAAAAAAAATGCCTAATACATATACAATATAGCACTTATAACGATCTTAAGGGCGCGCCAAAATCGCGAAATACTGAATAATATTTGTGTGTGAAAATATAAGGTTGCAAATTATTTTAAATTGTGAAATCGCGAAAATCTAGGACCATGGAAATAAAGTGCTTTACAGTACAAAGTAATTAATTATAACAAAAGGTTCATTTAAATACATGCATGTCGACCTAGATAAAATAGAGACAAGTACATCCCTACTGATAGAGATCTCAAATCGTTGACATTTAGAAAGAGATCAACGAAATCGAATGAACTAATTAAAATTGAGTAAATAAACACAATGAGTTGGTCGATTAATTACCTGTGGTTTCATCCTAGGATTCCAGCGGATGTAGTAGGACGTCCATAACTCAATACGTCGCATACTAGCTACGGGAAAGAGCACGTGTTGATGGAGGTAGGATGCGTAAAGCGGGTTCTTGAACTCGTCGGGCGTGCTGTTTATGTGCGACCATAAGGACACTGTTTTGGTCTTTACCTCCTGGTGTGGAGAACAATGAAAATTAGTTTATATTTTATAGTAATTATGATTAGCAATGCCTGGTATAACAATTTTTATTCAGTACTCAGTTTTTCTTCTGAGAACTGCAAGAAGTCTGACTCTTGGGCTTTTGTTATAACGCAATTTTTTCTCAAAAAATTGAAGGCCGTCCTTCCCCATATCTTGTGGTGGTACTTGCAATTCTATACTCTTCGGTATTTTCTTAATACAAATTTTAATCCGCCAGTGAAAATAAGGAGCCTTATTCTTAATCAAATGTAAGTGTAGACAAATGGAAGTAGTTGCAAGGGAAATGGTTTGGATCCCCAACCTGGAGGCCGGGGTTTCAATCCTTTACAGGGCATTTCTCTTGTGTCCTTGGGCAAGACTTTTATCCAAATTGCTTCTCTCTACCGAGGAATCAATGTTATGTTATATTGTTCATTGTATTTGAATGGATGCTAAATAAAATAAAAGTAAAGTAAAATGGAAGAAAGTGCTACCTCTCTGAAAAGGAAGGTACTAAATAGATAAATAAATAAATATATAAATAAATAAATGAATAAAAATAAATAAATTAATTTAAAAAAATTAATTAATTAAATAAATAGATGCAGACTAATTATTTACATCAGCTCATGTTTTGGAATTCTTTAGAATCTGATTTTTTTGGGGGGCAAATTTTGGGATTTTAAACCAGTACTAGCAAACATGAAGTATATCCAAAGGCATGGCTCAGATAAAGAATAATTTGGCATGTGGACGTAGATAAAAAAAAAATTCTAAAGTTGTAAGTGAGAGGTCTAGGAACCACTAAAAAAGTCAAAAGAGTGGCATTAGATTTTGTGTAACCCAGCATGATTGGTTTGCTTACATTTGATTGTATGTTTTCTAATATTTCTATTTGAACCATCAATAAGTTAAAGCAGTGGTACGCTTGGCCAATTGGTGTAAAACATAAATTTTCTGAAATTTGCACTGGAATTAGCACTCAAGTAATAACTCTAAGATGCAGATAGACATTTTTACCTCTTTCACTCGTTCGCATTCACAGTTGAACAAAAATGTTCCAAACAGACAGCTGTACAGGTGATCCAAAATCGTTATTAGAAAACTCTCGTTAAATTCAAACGCATTTGGGAACTGTAATTAAAAAAAAAAAAAATACAGTCAAGATATCAAATTACACAATCAGTATATGTAATAAAAAATGCAATTTAAATTTTGATTGAAATACAAGATTCAAGTAATTTAAAAATCATAAATAACACATTGCAGCAACAAAATGTGATACATAGTTCTATTTGACCGAAGTACTTCTATTTTTTTTATAGCGTTCCTCACATTTGACTATATTGCATGCAATTAATTCATCTGTTTAATTGTAAGTAAAATATTTTCTTGATCAAATTTTCAATTCAAATCAGTTGAAAAATGTACCTCTCCGCTAATTCCAGTTCAATGGATATTTTTGCTAAGTTCACACAGAATAAAAGCGTGAAAGTAAATCTTGTTTTTGGGGAAACACATGTTTGTGGAACCTTTTGCCCCACAAAAACACATGTGCTGTTGTGGGGAAACACGTTTGTGGAATGAGCACGTATTCCTAGCTCTGTTCTGGCTGGTTATTAATTTGATTGACACTCAAAAAAGATCTATTATGTAGTAAGGGCAGTTCATATATTGAAATTCATTGTTGAAATATATTAGTCCTAGTCAGACAGTGTATAGCATATTTTGAAGTAGTTTTATGTTCTTAATTCAGACATACCTGTCTTGTTATTTGCCAGACACAGTCTATAAATTGAAGGAACACTGGCGATCTATCGGCATCAGCATGATTTTTATCGCCATGACCATGTCTCTGTGAAAATAATGCACAATAGATACAACATGATTTTAAATGCTAAAAAAACATGTGACTTTAAAAATTGAAAACCAAGAATAAGAAGCTAACATTAATCTTGATGGAAATTCTCAAGCCTGTGTGATATTTAGCAAGCGTTCTGTCTCATGTACAAATCTCTTTGGGTTATTCCATTATCGTCTTCTATAATGGAGGACAAGTCCAAGGGAAAAATCAAATTTCCTAGATTGATTTCTTGATTTCTGACTTCCAAAAGTTAATCATCTCTTTCATAAATCATTACGTACCATTCTTAAGGCCTGTTTATACTTAAACGATAACGATAAAAAAGCTAAAAAGCAATTGTTCATATGGAAAATAAAAGAAATAAGAGAAGTTTTTACACTAGAACGATTCGATAACAATTTATCAGTTATGCGATAACAACATATTTTGACAAATCAAATCAGATGACGTCATAACCATGGAAAAACATTAAAATCGTAGTAGAAGCAACGATTTTATCGTTTTTCCATGATTATGACGTCATCTGATTTGATTTGTTAAAATATTTTGTTATCGTATACACGATAAATCGTTATCGAATCGTCCTAGTGTAAAAATTTCTCTTAATTCTTTTGTTTTCTATATAAACAATCGCTTTTCAGCTTTTTTATCGTTATCGTTGAAGTATAAACAGGCCTTTAATGTTATGATGATCTATTCCTTAGTTTTTTTGTAATCTTGCTAACAGACAGACAGACAGACAAGGGTGAATACATAACCTCCTTGGCAGAGGTAATAAGCACTGACTCACCTGTGAGAACTTATGACCCATTGCTAACCACTCTTTCTCTATAAGTACTTCAAAGCCTCGGATTGTTCTATAGTAAGGATCAAGCATGATCATAGCGAGGGCGCCGAGTTGAGATGTTCGGTCCCAGCCATCACTGCAATGGATGATCACAGACGTCTTCTGATTCTCAATTCTGTCTGCTATACGTACTGCTCCGGCCAAAATAAGCTGTAATCATAAACATTTCAAATTTCAGTACATGAATCAGAAGTATTAATAAATGACACCAATTAGGAATAACTGTAGTGCCCTCTACTGACTTATTGTTTTTTGTCAAACAATAAACCATCAAACAAGGACACAGCTAGACAGAGTCCTAAGTGAATTGAATCACTATGTCACATAATCAGAGAACCACTACCTAGTAACAAATACTAGAAATACATTATAGTTCATTAATAATAACAATAATAATAACAATAATAATAATAATAAATAATAATAATAATTAATAATAATTAATAATAATAATAATAATAATAATAATAATAATAATAATAATAATAATAATAATAAATTTAATGCTGTAGAAAATACACAAAAATATCATTGGTAAAAAAATATAGTTTAACTTTATTCAAATTCTTAATCATTTTATTATCTAATTTTATTTTTATTCAAAATTGTTTTCTTTTTTATTATTAATTTAAAAATGTTTATATATTTTCAAAAAGCACCCTCTATCAAAGGTAATAGCACCCTCTATATTACCTTGATATGTTCTAACCAATGTGTAGATTCCAAATTGCTTAGCCAATGATGATCATCTATGCTCGGAAAACAGATCTCCTTTAATTTTCTTAAGCTGTAGGAAGAAAAAAAACAAAAACCGAAATCAATTTTAAAACTAGGCTGATTTATTGTAATTTTGGTCTTCTACAGCAATGATCTTTTAATAATAACATCAACACCAAAATGGTTGTCAAGGTAATGCAAACAACTTAATCAATACCACATGGAAATGTATCTTGTAAACAAAGCGATTATCACGTACAGAATATCTTTGCTCTGTACATTATTCCTCAAATTTCCTAAAATCCTATTAAATATTCTGTATAATTGTCTGTGTTGAGAAAAAAATTAATTGCTTGCTTCATAGCATATAAACAAGTCAATCAATGAATAACTTGAAAATATTAGCCTAGTTCACATTGAATGTCTAGTTATGCAAATTATTACAGCTTATAACCTGGATTAAGATAAGCAATTGGTTTGATTGGTTTACTTGTGATCTTGATTAAAATAACAATATCTAATTTGTTTTTTTTTTATCCTGACACTTTCACTGGACTAATATACTGTAGTCTAGTAATTAAACACCATTAACCAGATATAACTGTATTGTTTACACCAAATTTAGTCCAGTTAAACCGAATTATTGTAATCCAGATAACTGGATTAACTTCAATGTGAACCACAAATAATCATCATCAATTAACAGATTAAAATAATACTGCTCAAATACTCTTTGCATAGACTTTTACACTGGCATGTTGGTGGCGCTGTTGCGAAAATGTGATGCATCTATTTCTGCTTTTTTCTTCTTTTTTTATTCTTCTTTTTTGGTGCCAAATTGAATGTAAAATAACAAATGAGTCACATTAAAAAACAGTCAAAAAGGAATAACGAGAAGGCCCACTACAAAAACACAAATATACCCATACACACATACGCATTATGTATATGCATCATTATATATTCAAATCTAGTAATCCTATGACATAACATGATGGATTTACTTGAGCAACTGCTCCCCACTTAAGGGTGCGGTGCTATAATCTGACGTGTTTATATTTGTTTACTCACCTCTCTCGCATCACATGGATGTTGTGAATATCAAGGAACTGCAATTCAGCATTCTGATAGGCATCTTCACTTTCATAACCACCACCTTTCGCCTGTGGACAAGAAAAGCATGAATGTTAACTCACAGACAATAATCCATATTGATGCATCACAACCCAAAACACAATTCTTCTTTACTACTGAACTTTTCTTTAGATAACAGAAATAGAGGGCATATTAATTTGTGTGAAACCATATCTATTTATATAAACAAAAGTAAGTATTTTTACTATTAAAAATATTATTATTATTATTATTATTTACTTTCTATTAAAGCCAAAACATCTAGAGAGTTTTATGACCAAGTCATTTTATATTATAAATGCTCTTTAAAAAGTGGAGGATGGTCAGAAGAATCATGTGCATTATAGTAGGATTAAACCATGCCACTATGCCACAATCCCATTGCAAATTGCAGAGTATAATTATTTTCAACAGATACTCTCTTTGAAATTATATTGGTTCATCCAAATATAAAATTAAACATCCTTGAAAAAATCTTACCTTATTGGCTACAGCATTCACACTAGGCCTTGCATCCATGATTACTAGTTTATGCGACTGGGCATTGGCGTCAAGCACCATCTGTATGTACTTCTCGTCCTCTTTGCTCCTCTTACCTGCCATGCCTACAAGAGGCTGACTGCACCTTGTGATTGTAGCTTGACTCTGCGGATGTATCCATGACAACCCCTGTAAACAAACACACAAAATAATACAATTTTTAAAGACGATTTTTGAAGAAATATTTTACCGACGTACAGATTGCAAATATATATTAAATTTCCTTCAGGCAGAGTGGTCACGTGACTGAGTAAAGCCCTATGCAAACTATTAAATTCTACTTGACAGAAACATGTGACATGCCTAAATATGGTAATGATGTGATGTCATCATGACCATATTTAGGCATGTCACATGTTTCTGTCAAGTAGAATTTAAAGCCCCATTCCCGGCAAAAAATATGCATTTGCATTACTCCAATTATTATAAATCATGGAAAAATATTGGCATGAATTTTAGTTTTACGCAAAAGAATAAAAAAAATGAGATATACAGACTATTTCTCATAAAATATTACCATTTTCTCGACAAATTCATCGTTACTAGGCAAATTCAGAGGTTGTAGATCGCATCCACTGGAATACTCCCGCTTTTATGTATACTTTATACAGTCAATAAAGTCATTCTTCTATGAATGTACACTACTGCAGAACAAGCCATGAATATTGCGTATGTCGCGGCTGTTGTCGCATGGTGTGTAAATAGATTGCACTGCATGATAGAATATTTTTGTCATTGTTGCGTGCCACTGGCATGCTCTATTAAAACTGTCTCTTATACACATCTAGATGTGTATAAGAGACAGCTGTATAATTGTCTGTGTTGAGGAAAAAATAAATTGCTTGCTTCATATCATATACATAACAATCAATGAATAACTTGAAAATATTAGCCTAGTTCACATTGAATGTCTAGTTATGCAAATTATTACAGCTTATAACCTGGATTAAGATAAGCAATTGGTTTGATTGGTTTATTTGTGATCTTGATTAAAATAACAATATCTCATTTGGTTTTTTTTTTTTATCCTGACACTTTCACTGGACTAATATACTGTAATATACTCTAGTAATTAAACACCATTAACCAGATATAACTGTATGGTTTACACCAAATTTAGTCCAGTTAAACCGGATTATTGTAATCCAGATAACTGGATTAACTTCAATGTGAACCACAAATAATCATCATCAATTAACAGATTAAAATAATACTGCTCAAATTCTCTTTGCATAGACTTTTACACTGGCATGTTGGTGGCGCTGTTGCGAAGATGTGATGCATCTGTTTTCTGCTTTTTTTCCGTTATTTTCCCTTCTTTTTTGGTGCCAAATTGAATGTAAAATAACAAATGAGTCACGTTAAAAAGGAATAACGAGAAGGCCCACTACAAAAACACAAATATATCCATACGAATTATGTATATGCATAATTATATATTCAAATCTAGTAATCCTATGACATAACATGATGGATTTACTTGAGCAACTGCTCCCCACTTAAGGGTGGGGTGCTATAATCTGACGTGTTTGTTTATATTTGTTTACTCACCTCTCTCGCATCACATGGATGTTGTGAATATCAAGGAACTGTAATTCAGCATTCTGATAGGCATCCTCACTTTCATAGCCACCACCTTTCGCCTGTGGACAAGAAAAGCATGAATGTTAACTCACAAAGACAATAATCCATATTGATGCATCACAACCCAAAACACAATTCTTCTTTACTACTGAACTTTTCTTTAGATAACAGAAATAGAGGGCATTTTAATTTGTGCGAAACCATATCTATTGATATAAATAAAAGCAATTATTTTTACTATTATTTTGGTCCAATTTAAAGAAATTTACATCTGTATTATATCTACTAAAGCCAAAACATCAAGAGAGTTTTATGACCAAGTCATTTTATATTATAAATGCTCTTTAAAAAGTGGAGAATGGTCAGAAGAATCATGTTCATTATAGTAGGATTAAACCATGCCACTATGCCACAATCCCATTGCAAATTGCAGAGTATAATTATTTTCAACAGATACTCTCTTTGAAATTATATTGGTTCATCCAAATATAAAATTAAACATCCTTGAAAAAATCTTACCTTATTGGCTACAGCATTCACACTAGGCCTTGCATCCATGATTACTAGTTTATGCGACTGGGCATTGGCGTCAAGCACCATCTGTATGTACTTCTCGTCCTCTTTGCTCCTCTTACCTGCCATGCCTACAAGAGGCTGACTGCACCTTGTGATTGTAGCTTGACTCTGCGGATGTATCCATGACAACACCTGTAAACAAACACACAAAATAATACAATTTTTAAAGACGATTTTTGAAGAAATATTTTACCGACGTACAGATTGCAAATATATATTAAATTTCCTTCAGGCAGAGTGGTCACGTGACTGAGTAAAGCCCTATGCAAACTATTAAATTCTACTTGACAGAAACATGTGACATGCCTAAATATGGTAATGATGTGATGTCATCATGACCATATTTAGGCATGTCACATGTTTCTGTCAAGTAGAATTTAAAGCCCCATTCCCGGCAAAAAATATGCATTTGCATTACTCCAATTATTATAAATCATGGAAAAATATTGGCATGAATTTTAGTTTTACGCAAAAGAATAAAAAAAATGAGATATACAGACTATTTCTCATAAAATATTACCATTTTCTCGACAAATTCATCGTTACTAGGCAAATTCAGAGGTTGTAGATCGCATCCACTGGAATACTCCCGCTTTTATGTATACTTTATACAGTCAATAAAGTGCGCCCTCTCTAATGAGATTACTTTTGTACTTCGCATCTCGCACAATGCGGTCGTTCGGTTAGGCTGAGATATGTTTGTTTAAGTGTCAAAATCTCAGTCAGAATCAAGTTTTTTAACAAATTTGAAATAATTCCTATGAAATATTATATTTCACAAGCGTCAATACTAGTAGGTATCCCAATGAGAAATTTCAAATTCATTATTGTGAATTCTCTCTTCATTTAATATGCAGAACTTACTGCACTGATCACTTTCCAGTTTAAATGAATGAAATCCAACAAACCGTTCAAAAGTTATGGCCCATCAAAGTTGCCAAAAATGGGGGTCAAACGGTTAAAAAACGGTGTTTTTCATCAATTGCCATTTTGAGCATTTTTGGAGGGCCATAACTTCAAAAATAATCATAGAAAACATCTAATTTTCACCAATCTGGTAGATCACATAGGGTTTTATGTGTCTATTTTTTTTGGGGACACTCTGCAATGTGGTTTTTAAAATAACGGCCCACGAGTATGGTCCCTCTGCATTTTTTGGCAATTTTTCGCAAATGTCTCAAAAATGTGCAAAATCGGCACTTTTTCAACGGCCTATATCTTCTTAACCACTCCATCAATCCACTTACTTTTTTTTGCATTACAAAGAATGGTATATATATATGGCCAGGGTCTACCTCAAATGTATTATAATAACATACTTAAATTAAATAAGATAAACCCCTATAATAAAAATATCGCCAAAACATTTTAAAATGCAAAATCGGCAATGTTTGAAAAGTAATAAAAATGGTGTAAAAATTGTATATGTTGTAACCTTTTGTCATTTATGTTATTTTTTGTTAATGTTTTACTATTTAAAGACTCACATAAATTAAATCAGTCAAATCAAGCTACATTAAAATTGGTTCAAAATTAGAAAATAAACAGGCATAATTTTCAATTTTGCTTGAAATATGTCGCATCCATCACAGGAGAAAGAATCATTAGCCAGGCCAAACTGCATCATCAGAGGAGATAGAATCATCAAGTGAAAAAAATGCATGTGTTGTTCAACTCAATACTACACAGAATTGAAACATGAGTTGTTATCATACCTTTCAACATTTATTTGAATTGATCAATAATCAACTTTATTTTGGTATGTACAGTGCAATAAAGAAGAGAATCACCACCACTATCATTACTGATCATCGACAATATATACTGTTAAATTAATAGTGAATATATATATTACAGTATATTCAGAAGACAGTATGAATTTATGATACAAACTCCGAAGAAAGTGATGTAAGCCATCGTGATTCTATATTTCAAACTTGATTTGTTCATCTCCAGGAATAAATTTATTTACAATCTGACGACTTAAATCGATTGTTTATTTAAGAAACTTGTTTTGTACAGGTTTACTATGCAAGCCTCCTGTAACTGGCTTCC
>NW_022705729.1:79989-109678 GCF_011630105.1 Anneissia japonica
ATTTTCTGAGGAATTACTTTCTCAGTTTACCGTATAAAACGTGTTATCGCTTAATATCCACGTACAATCAATAAATAAATAATGGTTTACGAAACAAAAAAATAATTTAGCTTTAATTTAATACCAAATCCGTTAGACTTTGATCACGAAAAAAGTTTAAAAATACGATTCTTGTCACTTAAATTGATTTTTGCGGCGGATGAACACATCGATACCAAGCGAGTTATACATCAAAATGTAGCTGATTCATAGCCTGATAACATGCAAAAGAAATTATTCCGCTAGCTGTAATGGATATTGTGCGATCGTATTTTGAAAACAAATAGGGGTTTTCCAAAGATTTGTTTGCGCGTAAAAATCGGCTCGCCGGCTTTTGACAACTCATTTTAAAATCGTCTTTTCTCTGCAAATACTTCATCAATATTGTTAAAAAATGCATGTAAGTAAAGAATAAAGCCAGTTCTTTCAAGATATCTTATTTTTATTGACATACATTCACAATGAGTATTTTATTCTCAACATCAAAATCATGTCATTTCATCAAATTTCATGAATATTTCCGGACTGTGGTAATGCAAAACGGGTTTCATTGGGATACCTAATACTAGCAAAGGAAAATATCATGTCGGCCGTTTTTATGTGTGATAACAGAACCTAAAATCGAGGTAAGGCTAGGCCTAGCCAGCAGCGTTGGATAGGCTAATGTTTTCGGCGCCTACGATATTTCTTCTCACGACCTATCGCAAAATCAAAAATGAAAAATTCATCCGCATTTATTTTTTGTGTGGAACACAAAAAATCAAATTTCAGTCTTATTTTTTTATTTTTTTTTCATTCTTAGGAATGTCTAAATTCAGTTAAACTAGCAATTCCGTATTATATTTATAAATCTTTATAACATTATACAAAAATTAGATTTTTCTTAAAAATTGAAATTTTGCCGGGAATGGGGCTTTAATAGTTTGCATAGACCATTTATATTTGTAAAAAAAAAACAAAAACCAATCAATCATCATTTATTGCAAAATCAAAACCTATAATACACAAAAGTGAAAGTACATAAATCATATCTAAAGAAAAATGTCTAATACATTATAGTGAAATTTCTTGTGTAGCGCCCTGAAAAGACTTATAAAGTATTATAGAAATACACTGCCACTATAATTGACAAAAGAAAAAAAAATTTTAATCAATACATCAGTTTATCAAATCCATTATTCATTTATTATGGAAAATAATAATATGTGCAATAATCTGAGCCATGCCTTTGGATGACATCACATCATGACCATATATAGGCACATCATGAATGTAGACAGGCATACAACAGAGCTTAATTCAAAATCAGTATCCTGATGAAGCAATCAAGAAGACAGAAAGCTTTGGACAACTGGCGAATAATACTGAAAGCCTATTTACACAGAGTTCTCAGCATCAAATATTTTTTTATTGAAAAAAACTGTCGCGTGACAAAAAATTCTAATTAATCACAACTCCGGTCATTCTTCTATGAATGTACACTACTGCAGAACAAGCCATGAATATTGCGTATGTCACGGCTGTTGTCGCATGGTGTGTAAATAGATTGCACTGCATGATAGAATATTTTTGTCATTGTTGCGTGCCACTGGCATGCTCTATTAAAATCGGCCCTGACTTTGAAAGGTAACATTATTTATTACATTGCTAAATGAAAAAAGAGCATTGTAATCATGTCAATATATGATTATGAAACTTGAAAACGTAAAAAATGTTACATGACTAACCCTTTCTACGACTCAGCAAAGTTACCCTGAACTTTGAAAATGACTTTTTGTAAAAACAACATCATTATGCGGACTGAATCAAGCAAACAGGACGACAGTGATTCACGCTCTGTACACATTGATACACCTGTCTGAATTATTTCAAACTATTTGATTAAGCAGACACTTAAGTGTCAGTCCAACACGTTTATGTGATAGCACACACACTTAGCACTTAACGTACAATATGTAGCAACCAATCAGTCAGACTAACACTTTTTGATTGACCGGGATGGACTGGTGTGAAAATCAGTCGGAGTCCTTAAAATATGGTTATGTCATGCCATCTTGGATGGAGAATAAGGTGAATGTTTTAAATAGCAAATAAACCAATTTCTTTTTTTGAGGCTGGGGTGGAGATGCCAAATACAAGTCTTCATCTAATTAATGACCATAAGTTATGTATAACATATCAAAAAAATGTTTTCTGTTCTACCTCTGCAACCTGGCTTTAAGAGGGCTTTTAATTGAAGGGATATATAGGGAAGACCTCTATCTGTGACTTTCCCATCACAAATCACTGTATGTATCACATAAAACATAATACCGTAATGTAATCAGATCTTAAGTTAAAGCTTTGTTTTATATTGTACATTTTTGGCTTTTGGATGAAATAAACGTTTTGTTGAATTGAATTGAATATTAATTATTTCCAGCTAATTTAGTGGTCTATTCATATTCAATATTGAAACAGTATCTGTTGCTTCTTGGGGACCAGATTCAACACTGAGCTTGTACACTAAGCACAAGCTCAGTGGTCTAGTGGTCATGACACCATGCTAGTTATCTGGAGGTTGTGGGTGCGATTCCCATCCGAATCACACATTTTTCACAACTATTCGAGAACTTACTGAGTATTCGGTACAATAACACATCAGGTAGGGCAAAACATCACTCCTGATATTTTTCTGATGCAAACACACATCAAAAAATAGAAATATTATTATTATTATTATTATTATTATTATTATTAAAAGCATATTAATAACTTCAATTCAAATATTGAATCTTGCTCTTCAATTAGCTTTTAAGTATTTGATGACCTACAGTATCTTAGAAATAAGTGTCATTCATTAATATTCACACTAACACCTGCTACTACACTCTTACTCACTAATCTAATCACTGACTATTACACAAAGATAATACCTAATTAGCACACTCATCATTAATAATAATTAATTAATATCTCGTCTTACTTTACAATTGCACATCAGTGATATGTACACTGGACTTGCAAGTACTGTACTACTGTATGGAACTTGTATTACAGCCTTTCAGCTGCAACCCAAGGAGTGTAGCAATATCTGAGTTGAACCAGGCACCTAAAAGGTATGGCTTAGCTTTAACTGAGCTATGCTTTAATACCGAGATGTTTAGATCAGAAACTATTGAGCCATAAAAATGATTTTCCAATCCAAATTTAAGCTACTACCTGTAGTAAATTTGTTTTCAAAAAGTGGCGTTGTTACAGCATTTTTCCTGTTTCAAAGTTCAATGCTTAATCGCAGATCGTGACCTTATGAACCTAAAGTGAACTCTATGCTGACGCCATGAATATAGTACCACTGGTTTAGCCTCCTTTGGATGGTGATTCACTATGTTCGGTTATATACTATCCTCAACCCGTCTGAAATCCCGCCATCAAGCCTACTTGTACTGCCAACAAACATAGCCATTTCATATTTTCGCTTCAGGGTTCCCAAAATTGACAGCTAAATTCTTACTTCAACTTTGGGGTGGAGAAACCTGTCACAAAATTCAATCAGAAAGTGATCATATATTGTTAATTGATCCAATTTGACCGTGACCCAAGAGAGAAGGGGGTCGGGACATTCGACTTTCCTGTATAATTCATAACATGATGGCTGTCATGTGGAGTGATGTTTTTCTTGTAAGGTTATCCTGATGGAGGTCTATTTTTTAAAATTCAATTTCTTTGTTATGATGAATAATGACACTGTAAAATACATCAGTAGACGGTCCAAGGAAAAAACTACTGCACAGTGTAAATTGTGATCAGATAATAAATTAACTGACGGTAATTATACAATAGAGAGTTCATGGACAATTAATGTATTTTATTTATATTAAATAAAATCATAAAAGCCCCATTATTTCAGCCAACACTGTTAGGGCAACCCTAAAAAAATAAAGGGTTAAATAAATAAATATTGCAAGTCAAATTATGATGTAAGATTCCTTGTATAAAATGCTCACCAGGGCATCTAACAAACAGTTAACAATGATAACAGTAGATCAACCATCATTGTTAATATCAAGAACAGAAAGTAGAAGTGGAATCGAGAAATCAAGAACAGCAACCTGACAATTGTTTACCTGACAGTATAAAATAAATATCAACCCTCGAGAATTAAAGTGTTAAAGATTGCAAGCTAAAATGATGCTAAATTCATTTTATTATCATTTTTAAAAAACAGAAGGGCAAACAAACAATTTATTTTATTTGGCCCAATGCTCACCTAAGCAACATCAAAGAAAGTAAAGTGGAATTGTATACTTTGCAGTGTTTGATTTCTAGCTAGGCTTTCTGGAGAATCTGGGCTCAAAAACAATGTAAATTTGCATCATATGAAAACGTAAATTTTTGTAAAACCTATTTTTCACGATATATATTTTTCCTTGTATCAAAAAGTCAGAGAATGACTAATTATCAGCATTATTACAAACACTACATACTATACTTTTATTTCTTACACTTAGAATTACATAATAAAGTGACATATTATAAAAGGACACTAGGGGATGCATGCCCCTTAAAATTTTGCATCATTGAAAGCATTCCCACTTCATCTTCGTGATCTGTCCCCCTACCCCCACCCCATTTCAAAAGTACAAGGTATGCCATATAGCTACATAGCACTCAGGCAGAAAGACAGAGGACTTTGATCTATTGTAATTTGTAGAATTATTATTCAACAGAGAGAGCTATCAATAACAGAAAAGATGGTCAATAGACAATCAACTGTTGGTCAAGTGACTGCAATTATACAATACACAGTCCATGGTCAACAGACATTATTAAGTTAAGTTCAATCTAAAACATTTTCTTCATTAAATAATCAGACAGAAATGAAGATATGGACACAAAGAATACTTCCTGAATTGCTATTGGAAGTTCCATCGAAAGGTCAACCTTGTCATCCAATTTTCATATTTACTGCACCTACCCTCATGAGGTATCATTTTGAAGCTTGAATTATATACTTTCACATCAATTTTTATATATATTTTATATAATTATCGGTTTGAAGTATCGAATTTATGCATTTTACCAAAAAAAAACATAAAAATAACCCAAACCCACTGGCTTTCTTAAGTTCTTTGAAACGTACGTCCATAACTATGGAACTGCCCCTGTGTAAACCTTACTGAACAGTAGAACAAGTTTAGCTAAGATTATCAGGGGTTTATTTATGAATTTGAGTAGCAGGAGAAATTTGAAAGTAACAGGAGAGTAAATTAAAATAGGTCGGGGTATAGGGTGGGGGGACTGCCTATGCCCCCCCCCATCGGGGTCCAGGGGCAGAGCCCTGGTCGGGTGTCAAGGGAGGAAGCGCCATTGCCTCCAAGGTTTTAGAGCCCATTTGATGGAATTTCTCTACATCATTTTTTTTTAAAGTTTTCAGAATCAACTACTGAGCTGTAAAAAAGTTGATATTATTACATATTCTTCATACATAGGCCTAGCCTAAATAGATACTGTAAACCAGAAACTTTCGCGAATTGATAATTTCGGCCGTTTTCGCGAATTCAAACTATGAAAACGATAGTGGAGAATGAATTAGCTCTGTATGGCCAACAACCCCAACATTAAAATTGATAATGTATTTTTCCTCTTTAAAATTAAAATTGGAATTTCTGGTTCTGGGGACTCAAAGCAGCGATCATGTAGCGCCAATCCACATGTCAACGAATACATTTTTTTTTTTCTTTTAACCCAACTAACTATGTGAGGTGCCAAAAGATGTGTAATAGATAACTCTCATGTTTAATTGAGTCATTCAAGACGCTAAGCCAAATTTAAATCTTGACACCTCAGCCAGATCTAAAACTAGGGCCTATAGAGGCAGGACATATACCACTTAGCCAATGCCGATTAATTAATACATCAACTGGCAACTACAATTGTTTTTTTTTCTAAGTCAATTTATAGCCTTGTTTACACAGCCATTTGCTATCAGATAAGTAACACCGATGATCTCCAGTCGCGCGTCTACACGATAAAAAAATTTATCCGTTGTACGAGGAAGTCACATGATTAAAACTGACCTGAAAAAAATGTGTGCACTGCTGCTTGTTTTGAAACATTTTTTTTTTTTTTAAAGTTAAAAAATGTATGTAATTTATAAAAACATAATTTTTCAAATCATAATAATGGTATTCATACTGTTTATCAGCAGCGACTTCAAGGAATGACCCACACAAGTCAAACTACAGCTAATTTGCATAAAGATCACACCGGTGATTTATGTTAACGCTACTGCGATGCAGAGGTAACTGAGTATATCATCGCGGTTACTGATCCCTAATGCAGAGTTATAAACTCCATTTACACGGACACTTAACACCTATATCAACGGATAAACATGATGATCACGGTGATCTCTTGCCGTGTAGACAAGGCTTATGATAAATTGATGATAATATACTTGTAATTTACGTAAAATATTTATTGTCAAAAATGAAGTTTGCGTTTCATTAAACATGGCTTTATACAGCATCACATTAACAGTTAATATTCTAATGTTTTTTGTGGGCTTTTTAAAAACTATAGGAACCTATAATTACTTTTTATTGGTGTTTCTTTTGACATTAAGTGGTTTATAAAATTCGCTTTACAAGTTGATTTATTATTATTTTTATTGATAAGATGTAAGAAAAGTGGAGCCTTACAAACTATGACTCATTTTTGCCGAGACTCACTAAAATACTTTGTTATCTAGCCAAGAATAAAATTAAACATCATCCAATATATAAAGAATGTGCAAATTTGCAACCAAACATTTAACAGCAAGGATACAGATTTGAACTAATCAGGATATCCCCGGCCAATTAACAATGTCTCATACAAAACATTCAACGTTCCCACATCCCCTTCAAACTCCCTACTGTCAGATGAGATCTGACTCGGTGCCAATAGTCAAATCCAGTTATTTAAACCAGACGAATTCTGACTCATTCAAAGTCGCAATTGCCAAAGCATCAACAATTGAACAAACGGGTGCTATATTCGATTGCCTACAGGGCAATAAAAACTTCTGATATCAATTAAAGAAATCTTTGGAGATGGTTCGCAGATATGCTTGCGGTGACTAAGGATTCGTGTTGATTTGAAATCATAAATTAGGAAATTGTTTGACCTATCAACCTTATTTTGCCTTAAAAAAAACACCTTTGTGTGATAAATTCATCAAACATTCAATCAAAATACAAAATTACTCATTAAAAAAGATCAAATATTAAGTAAACTTCTAGTGCGACAGATCATGTTTTTTCTGATAAACACGCTAATCTTAAACTACTTACGGTACCTGAAAATTTAGGGGTCTTATGTAAGCAATTGGTTCTTATATTCCTTAGCTATGCATTTCATTTATATAATTAATATATAACTTACTGGTATCCTGTTTTTACTCCTAAATGCGGCAACTTGTTTTAAAAGTTCATCATCGGCTGCCGTTGGTACTGAAAACTGCAACGAAAAAGAAAATATATTTACGAAAATGTATGTGATACAGTACACATCAATAAGCCACCAGACAAACAATATCATATATCTGTCTTTAAGACACGTTTGATATTGTAGAGTTTCAGACATGGAAAACATATGATTTGTTTAATCAGATATGCGTCAGAACAAGCATACACTGGAATTTTTCAGTGTGAGATACGCCAAGGACAACCCATAAAAGTCTGAAGTCTTATTTCCAGTGAGGTGATGGTGGTGAATTAACCAGTTCACCGGGACACAATCCCCTTACTATATACCAAATAGGGTATTGCATTTTTTAACATGCACTATCAAAGTTTGAAGTTGAGTTACTTCAGACTCTCAACAGGCATAAAGTTATAAAGTTACA
Source organism: Anneissia japonica (assembly GCF_011630105.1). Taxonomy (NCBI): domain Eukaryota; kingdom Metazoa; phylum Echinodermata; class Crinoidea; order Comatulida; family Comatulidae; genus Anneissia; species Anneissia japonica. The sequence continues at coordinate 87,899 of NW_022705729.1, forward strand.
TAACTTGTTTGATCAGATATGTCTGAAACAACATACACTATCAAAGTCTGAAACATTTATCAACAGTCTGACAAACATCCTAACAAAAAAAATGTGATATGCCTAAATATGGTCATGATGACATCACATCATGACCATATATAGGCACATTATTACAATATATGGGCATACAACAGTATGTCAAAGAAAATGTGATAGTGTTGACATTATATTCTAGTCTATGCCACACTGTGTTGGCTGCAAATTGGTATATCCTACTGTATCCTTTGGTAGACCTTATAAAATTACCAGTCTGTATAGATATACAAGTCATATATTTACATTCTATTTTTTTAAACAAAAAGGACGAATAATCATTACTGTATGATGACTGGTACATAAATTTGATATTTAATTTCAATGTCACTTGCTGTAAGAAATTTAATATAAATTTCAACGTCTATTAAAAATTACTTGACTATTAAAAAACAATCAGAATGTTAGCAGCTCCTCAGTTTTATAAAAAAAGAAAGTTAATTACACTGATTTCGTGACAGCAATATAGCGGGACCTTGCATTGATAATTAGTAGACTGAGGGGCATTTGTATCATTAATGATTTTTGACAGTTACAAATATAATAGTTGATAGGTAACTCCTACGCTTAATGGGAGTGAAATTATAGGAGGGAGGAACGAAGTAAATGGGGGAAAGTGAAGGGCTTAGGTGACATGATTTTATGAGTATAATCTTTTCTTATACTTATATAAACAAATAGATATACTAATGACAATAATATTGCACAAATATGAACTTGATGTTATAATAATATCAAGCCTTCAACGAAATGTTCCTTATTTTCAGTTCAAGTATGAAAAAAAAAAAGAATTCGAAACCTTTCGCTATCAAAGTAATTGTATCATACCATTAGACCACAGAGACCTTATGGTATATGCACAGATCTAACCCCCAGGCACTTTGATACAACTGAATGAAACGCTCACATATAGTGAGGCTAAAGTTAAGCTGGAACAGCTTGTAGGTTGCAGCTTGGAAATCTAATTAAATAATATTCAAATTAGGTTTTCTGTGTAGCACCGCGAACACAATATAAACAAATAGTTAAGTAATGATTAGATAAATAATATCTGATACTTACTACACTGGGATATGTTTCACAAAAGGTATAATGCTCATTGATTCTGCTAATCCTCCAGCTTTCTGTTGGAATTCCCTAAAAATATAAAAATAAATGTTTTTTATAAGCACACCACACTGACCCTATATCCACTTCATTAATAACAGTAAAATTTAATGAAAAAAATGATACTTCATAGATATCTAAATGATCATTGATACATTCTGTACTTGAGCTTATCAAATCAATGACATAGTGGAAAATCTAATTAAACATAAAGTACATATGTGGTCTCACCACGAAATGAGATGCATCGTTGGTGAAATCATTTTGAGATAATCACCAAAATAGGTCAAAGTCAAAATTTTACACAATTTTGATTTTAATGTTTTTGAATAACTTGATATTTATATTTAAAGACTGTATACTTTTTTTAAGTGAATTTTCTTACTAAAACAGTGTTCTCTGTGCATTTTCAGTAATTCTAGTCCTATTATTTGTACAGGTTAGTTTATCTTGGAGGCCGATTTTCTCAAAATGTGGTTCTCTTCAACATAATATTTAAATGCTCACATTTCTGGATCTACATATCCTAGTGAAGCCATTCAAAGACCAAATTAAAGCTTATAATGTGATCTACCCAAATATAATATTAACTCAATTTATGATATTTTAACCATGAGACTCATTTTGTGGTGAGGCCTCACATATAGAGGATAAGGTTTAACACAGGGAAATTCTTTGATAAAGATTTGAGCCAATAATTTACCTGACGTCGAAGTTCTGCTACTGGGTTGAACACCGTCCAACCATCGTCACTATGATATTCTTTATATTCAAAGGCAAACAAAGCCTATGAAGAAATAAAAATGTTTCAAAAGGTCATTATCAAATAGGTCAAAGTTGTTGCAAGTGACACAGAGTAATGTCAAGTAATTGTCAAAGGTTATAATATATTGAATTTATTCAATATGAGACAAAACCTTATAAGCCTAAGTGTCAAAGGTTCAAAGGTTAAATGTCACAGGTGATATGAGATTGTAAGGTCATTAATTATTGTATTATATAATGAAAAAAGACAAAGTTTCAGTATTACTTGTTTATTGTCCATTTAAACATGAAAATATATCTCAATATAATTTAAATATCATTAATTTATATCTGCTCAGTGCTATGGTGATCATAAGTAGTAGTAGAAATAGAATACCCTCTGCATACATGTTTACAAGCCTTTCAATGAATGAATTCAAACATCATAACAAAGAATTGAATATATGCTGGTAGTATAGCAACAACAATAGGTTGCCATCATTCTACAGCTAAGATACAGTAACTATAATGTATGAATAATACTATTTACTTGTTATAGAATTAAAAGTGGTTACGAAACTGGGTTATTTAGGCTGTCAATACTTATTTAGCGGAGACAAAATGATGGTCGCTACCATTAAATTATCTCTTGGTACCAGAGACTGCACTTACTCCCATATGAATTAATATCAAAATTTTGTATGGAAAAATTTTTCCCCTAGGATTTAAAGGAAAGTTACTAAATAGAAATATGACTCCGGGTTTTATTGGCTTATCCTTGAAAATAATTCTTGATTCCAATCTATAAAATATATAAATTCAATCAAATCAGATTAGGTCATTGGTATAGTTTGTTGGGTTCGAATCACTGTGGAGACAATATATTTAATTAATTAATTTAAAAAGTAAAAAAATAGGTATAACAGCAATAATAAAATAATAACAAATAAATATATAATATTAAGTATTAACTATGATATAATATCAATGAAAGAATAAAAAACAACAACAATAATAATAATAATAATAATAATAATAATAATAATAATAATGAACAAATAACAATAACAATATTCAGTAGGAAAATAACTTTATTAGGTTTTGTTAACAACTGCATTAAAAAAAAGCTGTAGTGTGGAAGACCCTATATTATTTACAAAAACAACCTATTTGGGGGTTACAGCCAGGTTTAAGTCTGGATAAATTATATCAGCAAAAACCAACAGTGTTGATGACTTTACCATAAATTGTTCAAGTCAACAATAATAATATCAATATTGTGTTATGCATTTTACCAAGGATGCTAAACACATTAAGTAATGTAATGAGTGTAACGGCACAAACTTACTTTACTGATCAAGAATACATTTGGCGTTTATAATTTTATAATCAACACACATTAAAAAATCATATTATATACTTCAATACCCACAATTATAACCATTAGTTCAGGATAGAGGATCAAAATATAATCTACAAAAATGATCTGATCGATATTTGAAAAACACGCTGAAATGATTTTGTAGGAATTACCGCCCAAGAGGAAACGACTGGCGTACGTCAAGACTGCAATGGGTATCCAGGAAACAAGGAAGTAATACGTACATGGTGTTCCCAAAAACAGGAAACCGATAAAAGAAACTTGTCACTTATTGGTCTAGCGACCGTTTAAAAAAAAATTGTATATCTTTACAAGTTCTTCTTCAATAACTTGGACTAAAGAGAATAAAATTTTGTATACACGCCAAACAAATCACTCTCAACAAATCATGTTTCTGAGATAATGGCCAAAACATGATTGGAATGTCAACATTTTCAAAATCTATCTTACTGCAGAAAACTATATACACAGGCTATCTATACATCATGCTATGTTGTTATTTCCCGAACCTTTGACGTTAAAACAATATTTTTTAACGACTATGAGTTTGTGAATTCCCTGATGAGGCTGATTTCTCCAATACTGTTACTTAAACCGCTGTATATATGTTTAAACCCCTATAACTTCGCAACGAAACATCGGATTAAATGATGACCATTTTATAACTTTCATTTTACTGTTCAACAATTTTAAGAAATCAATTTTTGCTAGGCGAGACTAGTTTGGCTTGTCTTTGCCACCTATAATTTAGAATTTAGTAAAAACATTTGTTTGCAGAGTACTCTATCACTTTTAAATTTTTTTCAAATGAATACACTATGCCAACTGTAATGTATACATATAAAAAGGTTCTTACTGCTTTATTTGAAATCGGGAAAGCAAATTGGTTTAGTTTATCATTTACAAGTCTCCTCGAGTGCTTCTCTTGTTTGTGTGCAAACCTCAAGTTCCTCATATCCTACAAAAGAAAAAGTGAAAAAAAAAAAAAAATGTTTTTTTTTTTTAATAAACTGAAAGTGACATTACAGCTTTCTGATGCAGATGAAGAGCCCTCAAGTCTTCAAGCATTTAACTCTCATATACCGTTTTGTTTTTATGTAAAACTTCCTTTTTGGAGTGTAGAAGCATTTGAAATTTAAAAGTGCAGCATGAACTTGAGAGAATGAAACCATCCTCAAAACTGCAGCTTGCCTGCACTAAATCAACATGCAGATTTATGTTAATAAACTATGATCATCAGCAACAAACTTCCTCATATATTACATAAACAAAGTCCCTGGTAATAGTCAAAATTAAATTAGTTTGCTTTTAATTTATGTCCAGACTATTAAATTTTATTTGAAAAAACATGTGACATGCCTAAATATGGTCATGATGACATCACATCATGACCATATATAGGCACATCATGACTATATATGTGCATACAACAGTTTTTTTTTGTAAAGAAAAGATGATAGTCTTACTTACTTGTGATTCTGCAAAAAATTCCAGTGACATGTGATTTTGTGTTTTGATAAAAATTAATTATTCTATTAAGACTATTCTTCTCAAAATACTAGCTGTTATTAACTTTATATACTGTATCTTTTTACTTCTTTTATTTTTTTATTTCTTTTTTTTTATTATTATTAATTTTTTATACAAATAAGAGTTCATTTTATTTTCTGATTTACTGTAACAGAAATTTTAAGTTTGAGTTTTGATGATCTTCTTTAGTAAGTATTATTTTTAAATGGAATAAGGGTCACTCTGGGGTCATTTTGCTTCTATTGAGGCATAATTTCCTAATGATATTTTGATGAGGGTGGGTATTAGATGGAGGTTGTCTTGTCAATTGCTTGAGTGACATTTATTCTTGTACTTAAGACCTTGTTATCTTTATATAATAATTCCCAAATACTGTTTAGCGCACAAAAAACTAATAACATTCAATGCCACAACATCCGACCAGATACCCATTTATACTCCAGGGTAGAGAGAGACAAGCGTAGATAAAGTGCCTTGCTTAAGGACACAAGCGAGAACTTCGAACCCCTGACCTCAAGGTTGGGAGTCCAAGCCACAATTGATGCACCAACTACTTGTTTTTAGTATTTATGTCGTAAATTTTGGATGTACCTTCATCATGTAAAGTGTGCCAACTGTTTAAAAAGTGTTGTTTTCTAATAAATAATAATTATTATTTATTATTATTACATAATTATAACAAGTTTGTATATTGAAATTGTGCAGCTTCCAATTAAGGTAATATTTTACTTCATCATTATAACTCTAATTAAGATTTATGATATTAATTGCAATGAAAATATCAAGAACAAAACTCATTTGATGTTTTTTCATGGTCGAGAAACAACTTGAAAGTAGTTAACATTCAAAAGCTAAAATAAACATTCTGTTTTTGCTGCTCAATTCGTTTCAAAGTCCCCATGTACAGAATCGAATCAGGAAACTTGACAACATTACTGCGTGGAATTAATTTATCCTTACAGAACACACGCTCCGAACTTGTCAATCTTGGCATCATGTTTCCTATATGCATAACCTACTTATTAATGTGTTTATTAGGAAACATTTTTAAGCAAAAATTCATGAGCCTTTCAAATTCACAACTTGTAAAGAGATGAGGTTACATCTTAATAATGGTTTTATGCCCATATTTTGTCATGATGTGCCTATGGTCAGATTGTGGTGTCATTATGACCATATATAGGCATGTCAAATATTTTGCCAGATAAAATTTGAGTCTGGACAGGACTTAAAGATGTATTGTCCCATACAAGTACAAAAAAAAAATCATAAAAATATTTTTTGAAATTAACTTGTCCATTTTAAAGTAACATAAAAGTTATCAACTTGAACATAGAAATTAGTGTATTTAAAAAATATCTACCCATCAGTTTACAGTGAAAAATTATAGAAACACTTCCAGTCACTGGAAGTGTTTTATTTTTATATTATTTTTATTATAATTTCTTGGTTTAAAAATCAGTGTACACATTTTTTTAATTCAATAATTTGTATGCACAATTTGTATGATATCAATATGAGCAAGTTTATTTCAAAATTATTTTTTATGATTTTTAGACATTAGAGCCAGGGACAATACATCTTTAAGAAAAATTGTAGAGATTGATTTTAATGCTTCAGATAGACACAAGTGACAAGGAAATACAAACTTAAGCTACACATCCTTCTAAAAATGAATATAAACAATAATTTAAATTTAAAAAAAAAAAATCTCCATCTATATCACCTTTTTTATTTACTAAATTGTTTACTCACCTTGCAGAAAATCTCTAGACCATACGAGTTCTCACCTCGACTAGATACGCCACCGACTTTCTCGACTCTGTGAATAGCTCCAAGGGGTACATCCAGTATAAACTGTGGATCCTAAACAACAGAATTGGTAAGGAAAACAATAGAAATTAGGCAGCGGATATTGTTACACCAGTTTCAAGCTAATTCTTGATTCTGATTGGATATTTGTGTATCATCGGTCAATAATATCAACAAGTTTTCCACTCAGAAAAACCTTAAAAGTTGTGTAACAATAGCAACAGACAGATAGCTGCTTATTGAGAATTGGATTTAGTTCGATTTAATTGTTACACCAGTCTCAAGCTAATGCCTGATTCTGATTGGATATTTGTGTATCATCCCAATCAGAAAAAGTTACAATAATGGTGTAACAATAGCGATGCAGACAAACAGCTGCTATTGAGGATTCGATTCAGTCTTTTAATTTGGAAGTGAACAACAAATGAGCATGGTTTGAGCATGCTCATTAAAGGCAGCCAGACAGTAAATATTAGCCTTGCCAAGTCTATTGTACAGCAACATGTACTACAGTAAGCATGCAATTGTAATATATTTTAGAAACAAAACATTTATAATTTAATCTACAAAATGTGTGCATTATAACCGATAACAACAATAACATCAACAATTACCTGCAGCATCAACAATATTAAACATCAATAGCAACATCAACAAAATACTCACCAGTAAACAACACAAATTACAATAAAAATTGCAACATCAAAAAAAAAAAAAAAAACTCATAACACATTGTAATTTCCAATAAAATAAAATTCTCATTTATCTTGGACACGTTCAAAGCTTGGAAACTATGCAAAATATCAGATATTTTTCAGAAACAACAGACAAGTTTCATCAGACTTTCTTGAAGTACAGAACACTGAAGATACATAATTTGTTTGATCATACAAAGGAATCTGATCCAACATCATCTGTCTCACAAATTTCATAGTTTATGCCAGGCTTATGGTCTGTATGCTCATCATAGTTTAGGCACCTTTCTAGTTCTTACCCGATCCTGTTCTGTCCCACTGAAGTAAAGCTTGTAATTTGTTATAGTTAGTGAACCCCTGATGGCTTCCTCTGTAAATGGGCAGAGATACGTCACATCTTTAGCTGTAAGAAGAATAATAAAGACTTGTTGATGATAATTTTTTTTTTTTTTGAAAAACAGGATATGACAATGCTAAGAGAAAAAGAAGCAAAAGGAAACTTTAATATCAGAATTCATCCATGCATGGATGTTAACGGCGGTTAGATAAACACGAGATCAAAAGAGGAGCCACCCGGTTCACTTCCCCTGGCTATGAATCAGACTGACACGTGAAAAAAAAAAACAATGTTGTTTACGTACGCACTTGCTTCTGGTAGCTTTCTCATAGTTTTTGAGAGTTTTTATGATTTTCACAATCAACCATGCCTTGGTTAAAATCAAGGGTCTCAAATAATTAGCACTCTATTCCCTATGACTCGGATAAGGCATTAAGGATACCTAGTGATCAGCTCTCTAATCCAAATGCCACATAAGACTTGGTTTTATAGAATATCACAGAACTTTAAATGAGCAGCTTTCCTCGGCTCATAGCCTCACACAGAGACTTGCTTTACACAGAGTATTGAGGGTCCGAGATTGAATATCATCCCTACTGTACCTTCACAAAATACATTGTTTTCAAATGAACAACATTGATATGTTTCTAAATTCTGATAACAACGTAAAAAATCAATAACGCCAATCACATTAAGTGCAATCTTTACGAAAGTTTCATATTAGTCATGGGATTAGAAAGTACTGTATACTGTACAACAAACAAGACTAAATAAACAGCTTAATAATAACACCATAAATCAAGTTGCTCAGTACAGTAAAAACATTATTCAATAAACATGAGTCAGTAAAGTATTCTAAAATCAAAGATACAAAATTTTTGTTCAGTGATATCAGACAAGAAATTTACTGTTGGTGTGTTTGAGACAGACATCAGACAATGGTTGAGTGGGAGTCACTGTTCAGTCCAGACACATCAGATATTGTTGGTAACAGATCTAGGGGTCTACAGTACAACATTAAAGGGGGGAACCATGTGAACTACTATTAAACTCTAAAGCTCTCGCCTCACTATCAAATTTTAGGTGAAAAATTTGTGTTATATATGGGCATAATGGTGTCAAATTATACCCAAATATGGACATATTTATTTTTTACCTAAAATTTGATAGTGTGCAACATTAAAAGGAACAGAGCTGTGTGAACCACTATAAAGCTACTTGAGGATATTTCCCACACGATTAAAATCGTATCAGGTGCTGATGCTTAGTATATTTTTATATTTGGCCTAATATATGGGCATATTGTAGTTTCAAATTATACCTATACTGTATATAATGACATTTACTTTTTAACTAAATTTTGACAGTAGGACAGAGCTTATAAAAAACAGTAGGCATAGCTTGTGGAAGTGAGCTACTGAAAAAGATATCCCTGGTTAAGAATTTCAAGCACTTTGGATGACTTTTCTGATAAAATACATTTATTGTTTAATTTCAATGAGGTGATAATGGTGTCTGAAATCTGAAGTACCAGTTTTAGGTTAAATTGTTTTGTTTTTCCCACAATATAATGAGTGTGACCTCACTGGTCTTTTACGAAAGAGCATCCGAGTAGAGACACATTAGTGGATAGCATACCTTTCAATGTTAATGAAAATCACAAATAAAACAACAAAATAGAAGACGTACAGAATAGAAGATTTACAAAATAGAAGACGTACAGTTTTATTTGTGCTGTTCATGGCTTCAACAAAATAGTCTGTCGATTTGTATCCATTTTAAAAGGTTTAACATATTTCATTTTTTTTTTAACATAATTAATTAGTAATTTGATTACGTCAACATAATGTCAATGATTGCTGAATGTCGAAATCAGACGTCTACAAATACCAGTACCAGTAAAAATAAATATCTTGAAGTTGAATTTTAAAGTGAGTAGGCTAATCTAGCTGCATTTGCCAATGCAATTTCTTAAAATCATTTAATTTCACAATTAAATATGATGCTCATATATAAATTATAAATATCAAAAGATCATCATTTACAAAAGGGTTTTACAGATAAGTTATTTAAGTTTAAACTAAAGTGTTATTTAATTTCAATATCAAGATTCTGTTATTGTTAAAAAAGTAATGTCATGTTAGATAGCCGACTACTTCAATTTTCAAACATTTCTTCAGGATGGAGATAAGACACTATTTCCCAGGCTTGAAGTTGTAGCAACACATGCTGTAATTTGCCACCCACCACTATTAATAACTGCAAGCTGAGGGGAAACCAGACTTCCCAATGATAGCACGTGAACAGATTAGCTAAATGTGTGCAAGGAGGGGGTCCCTAAATGCTTCCCTAATAGAAAATGCTGAAAGCAAACAAATTATGTTAAAGCAGTCAAGAATCAACTTCTTTTGCAAGCTAGAATCCACTCACTTACGTTCCCCCATTAGCGTAACCTCCCTTTTTCCCAATTCTTAGATAAGCCACTGACTAGCAATATTTATTCATACAGATATCGCAGGCGCTTCAAAGCAATGGGCCTGTCACTGATTTGCTCACTATCTATTTCACTGGACTATGCGCCGGTAAAGTCAGTGGACATTTGTGGCCATTACTCAGCTAAATACCAAGTACTATATGTGTAGTGCGGTTTGAAGCAATTTTTTTTCATAATCAATTACAATTGTCTTAATTATTAATACAATTTTAAGTTGAATATTAAGGCAGCTCTATGATTATAAATTCTTATGTAAGATGAAAACCTGATTTCGTGAATGTGGCTTATGAACAAATTAAAAAAATCAACACACTGCGCATGAAATTAAATGATAACATTTTAGTCTATTCTTGGATTATCTGACTTGCAAAAAACTGGCGAAATGTAGCACAAAAAAAAAATGTGGTGGAAATAGAAAAAAAAATATAAATATAATAATTTATTAATTTTATACCCTACTTTTTGTACTGCATTTAAGGGAGGACAGGCAAAATAGGGCCTGCTTGGATTGGATTGGATCGGAATTACCCTTCCATAATCGTAGCTTGTGAATCTTAAATGCTTGGTTAAATACTTAATAGTTTAACACTATTGAATTACATCAAAGACTCCGATCAAGGAAGCATGAACTTTGAAAAAAAAAATGGTGCCAACCTTCCATTGTTCAAGAGTATTGAAACAATATTTTTGTCCTTTTTTATGAGGTATGCCCCAAGTGACTAATTCAAGAATAAAATAAAATGTGAGGTACCTGAAGACAAATAAAACTATTCGATGTTTGCGAGTGTTTGCCCATTTTTGGGGCGAAAATACTTGAATGCTTTGGCATCTCGCCCATCAAATATTCGTGTAACTCTGTGACGCTTCCCAATTAAATTCTTTTCCTGAAGTTAAAATGTAAGAATTGATCATAATGTATCAGCGAAATATATAACAAAGGGAGTTTGAACTTGATGATTAATGTCAAGGCATGCCTTGTAATTCAACCTATAATCTAATGCTTAACTCGTTAGGTTCAAGTAAAGACTGATTTATATCAAAAAATCTAATTAATTACTGTATATATAATCTTTGATATCAGATGCTGTTAAACTTGTGACAGTACTATATTTTGATAGATGGATTTACTGTAACACCAAAGATAACCCCCGGAAGTCTTTAAGACTATTTTCAAGTGGGGCTCATCTGGTGGTGATTGGGCAATACACCATCCCCTACTATTTCCCGAATAGTCTACTGCATTCAACGTGCACATGGGCCATAAATGCACACGGGACCAACGGCTTAAAATTCTCATCAAAAAAGACGGTGCGCTATCATAACTTGCATTTTAGCCCTCTAGATAAAACACAAGGACAGCAGCGATGGGAATTGAACCGGGGTCCTAGAGATCTCCACGTCTAATCTAAGCAGCTCTCATACTTTGTAATATTTGTTTTCATAATCAACGTCAGCCTGTCAGATTCCACATATTTTTATCACCATGAGCAACGAAGTATAATGAGAAAAAATATTCAAAGAATTTCAGCTAGTTAAACTATGTAGTTATTGTAGGCTGTCATTATTTCTTTTCTGTGAAACCAGTGTAATAATGGAGAACTTTTTCACACTGTCTTGAGTTTTAACGCAACTCTTTGTCAAATGACTAAAACCATTGTAATATATTTCAATAGTCATGACGATGTTCAGTGACGTTGCACTGTATGTCCTCAGCAGTTCAGCGGTGTTGCAGTTTCTGCAATGTATACAGTAACTGACTGAATTGGCTTCACCTGGCAGGGCCCCCGACTTCCGACCATTTTTAAGGGCATACTACATCATAATACACCTTTTGACGTCAAAACACAATTCAAAAATAACAATATCTCCGTCAGTTAATTACAAAGAGTTGTGCAATTTGAAATGTTCAGAATTACTTCATTTAATACGTCGAAATATACAACCGGAAATATATAAAGTATTTTATCTTCTTGTGCATTATGAAAAATACCTATAGTACGATACAAATAGCAATTTAATGAAATTCATGTATTTAATGACCATGTATGTAAATTCAATTTTGGTACAGTAGTTGAGAGGAAAAGCAAAAGGTTAAGAAAAACAGGAGAATGTATTAAGCAAAAAAAAAAAAAAAAAAAAAAAAAAACAAAAAAAAATAATAATAAAGATTTGGCAATTAGTATAGGACCAGGGCTGGGGAAAGTGCATGACCATGCAACCAGCAGATGGAGGCATCATGAACTTTCTGGAGGCATTTTTGAGGAATAAAAAAAAATAAATTTGAATAAACTGTTTGGTTATATACTGTAGTGTACACATTTGGTGCTGGAAGAATTATATCGAGACAAATTTAATGGTCGGGGGAACAGACATTTTTGTTTAAGTAGATATAATTATTATATAATACACAAACATGTGCACTACTTATTCAACTGAATTACTTTGGTCACTGCATAAGTGCAAAAAAAAAGAAAATGTAATGTTCTCTTAAGTCAGAATGAATGGTTAGGCCTATACTTTTGAGATTATAAATCCAAAGATTTATATGGAATTGTCTTTTTTATCTCTAAATTTAAAAAAAAACCTGTAATAATATACTATAGTGTATAAACATAAACATAGCATGCTTAAAATAAACAGTTTTATCCCTCCACTGGGATAAAGTTACTTTTCTAATTAGGGAAGGAAGGTATAAGATAATGTATTGCAATTGCTTGAAGATCTTTCTAAGTCTATAATAAATTCCAGTTAAGTCAAAAGGGAACTTATTTCCTTTACATGGGATCAATTAATCTGCAAACCAACGGTTTAAATCCAAAGGTTGCTATTAGTTACAAGTAGAACACAGGTCATAACGAGTCGTTATCGTCGACTCACAGCTACCATACTGTGTCACTACTCTGTGTTCACCAAAGTAGACGTCATGCACTTGCGACTATTTTTAGAATAACATGTACATGTAGATTGCACATGTTCCCATGCTAGTTAGTAGTATTCATGCCTGATGTAAATGGAAACATCCTGATTCGTCTTTCCCGATTGGTTGTGATGTAACATTTTAAAAACATTTTTTAATATTTGATTTTCTTCCACATCCAAAATCAAATATGTTGTTTGCAAGGTCATAGGGAAAAGTACAAAATATACAAAAGAAATGCAATTGCATATAATTTATTATTCTTATTATTTTATATAAATAACTAATTTAGGAATTGTACAAAAATTGCACAATCGATGCTGTGCAGAAGCAGTGGCGTATCTTGGGGAGAGCGCGGAAACGATCTCCCAACATGCCTCCCCTAAAAAAAAAAAAAACTTGCTGAGTTGCTTCCCCCTCGACTATTAAAAATGTTTTACTTACCTATTCCTTCAATACGCTCTCCAACAAGGAGAGGGCAGTCTCCAGGCTGAGCAAATTTAGCATTCGCCTCTCGCATAACTTGAACAACCTTGCCAGAAGAAAGAGGGACAATAATCATCTTTATTATTTTATAATATGTATCTGGCTTTTACCTTTTATAAACATAACTAAAACTAAAATTGTTTTTAACCTATCACCTTCTTCACAAGCAACGTTAACATTTTCGTTTAATCACAAACATTCTAACACAATCAAAGTAGATTGTGTTAGTTCGTGAAATCGATCACAGAAGTGCGTCTAAACAAGCGCGTATTGGTTGTCAGGCACTTTTGCATTCTTTACCACACAAAAAGTCTGTAACAACAGCGTATATTTTGACGCGCTTTTTTAACTATCACAATCTAATTTAATTTTATTGTGTTAGTTCGTGTTGTGTTAGTTCGTGATGTGAGCGACGATATAACTGTTTGATCTTATGACTAAGGAACAATCACTACCATCATATTAAGGCAAGACTTTTTTATACAGTACCTTGTTTTGCCAAAAACATCCAGACAGAGGAGAAAATAAAAATAAAATTTTTATTGGTGAATGTAAACAATGTAGTAATGGGATGGTTAAATTTCAAGGCAGCGGCTGGTGTAATAAAAATAAAGAAAACTTTCATTTTTTGCTGAAATTTCCATTTTTTTTTGTGGTGGGGGGTGTGCTAATTTGGCCAAAAATAAAATTTTATTTACCTTTGAAATCATCATTATTGGCGGGCGGCAAGTTTGCTATAAGGCATAAAAAAAAAGTCTCACCTAAATCAGGTTTGGTCATTTTGGTCATAATCAAGTGAAATATCAACAGGCATGTGATTTAAAAACATGGTTTATTTAAGTTGTGTCTGTCAAACTCAACATTGTTTGATCAGACTTTTACGTTAAAGTATAGTAGAACACTGTCTATCAACCGACATGGAAAGACTAATTATAGTGTGATTCTCAGGGGTCTCTTAGAAGCCACTTCCAGGAGATCCGGTTTAATGAGCTCCTCTACAGGACACTTCAGTATGTAGGTTGCTGCCCATGTTTGGCCAACTTCAGGAAAAATTAATTAAACAGAAGTAAAAACACATGCAAGGATCCTGATTTTGTGGGAGATAGGTCAGTTCTAGGTCGCTGCTCGCATGAGTGCAGAAGATCATGCCAATTACCGGGAGGTTCCTGTCAAATCTCAATTGATTCCCATTTTCAGTTAAAAAAACACATAGTAGCTATTCAAGTTATTGTTGTTTTCAAATTTCAAACATGACAACTTCCTTCCTAAAAAATGTGTATACATAAAATTTTTAAAGTTTTGTTGAAAGTCTTGTTATACTTTAGTTTTCAATATTTTATATCATTTTGGTTTACTTTTGTTTTGCATACTTTTGTTTACTTTTCTACTAGATTTTCATATTTTATTATTATTATAGCAATCATGGCTGCTAAAAATTTATCGGACAATACTAAGATTTTCAATGTTTATATAAAGTGGTTATGATAATGATAGCAAATTTACATTCCCACAACTAATACTTTCTTTTAATCACTAAATAAATAAATAAATAAAAATATTATTTTATCGCCCTATTTAGGTTGAAAAAGGGAGGTTTTTATTTTATATTTTGCTAGCCAAATATTACCCTTAGGTTGTTGTTTGCTGGTGCATTGATTTTCAAAGTAAAATAATATCTACTAACTATCTACTAAAAAAAAAAAATGAAAAAAAAAAAAAAAAAAAAAAAAAATTTCTTTCAAAAATACATATATTTTTTTTCAATACCATAGAAGACATGCATGCAATGGTGATAAACTAATTTTTTTTTTATTGGGCCTAGATAATTTTGTCGAATCATTTTCTGCAACATTCAACAATCAACTGTAGGCCCTATGTTTACAATTCTACAATGGTGCTGCAGTCACAAGATGGCCAGTAAATTAATTTTAAAATGCACAACAATCATTATTTAATACTCAGATTTATGACATTTTAAGTAACTATGAACTACGATAAAATAAACAACAGCTTACTACACTATCATATGCTTTAGACTGCTGTATCCCGTGAGCACTAAGCGTAGGTGGTACACTAGTCTGCCTTTTCAAGATAAACTTTCGAACACTCCGTCTAACCGACCAGCGACTAGATTTAAAAAATTTACCAGACTGCTGCCTCTCAATAATCTCCTTCTTGAAGTCCATATTGAACAACCAGGCTCAATTTAAAACCAAATGAATAATTTGAAAGTCCCTGTTATTCCTATGAAATGTTCTCTACAGAGTAAATCTATAATACAATGTCGGCTTGCTGCCTGTTGTAGACTGCCAGTTTTACAGACAGACACTTATAAATACTATTAAATAATGAAACCGTTAGACATGCTATCACATGGCAAAAGGCATTTCCTTATTCGGATGGTCTGACCTTGGTTGGGTCGTACCTGTGGCTTTCTATTGGTCATATGAAGTGACATCATCGGGTTCAACCATATTTCAAAATGAGTGGGGATTTTTCCAAGTGCATGATTTCAAAAAATAATAGTTCACGATATCAATCTAATTTCTAGCCTTGGTAAATCTTAAAATGGCCAAGGCCCTGGATTGTGCATATTAATAATAATTAATAATAATAATAATAATAATAATAATAATAATAATAATAATAATAATAATAATAATAATAATAATAAATAATAACAATAATGAAAGTCTTATATACCACATAATGCACCACAAAGTTGCCTCTACGCTCTTCCAAGTTAGAATGAACAAAATTTAAAATGAAAATCCAAGAATATCAACAATTACTTTAACGAGTAATCAATCCCAGAAAGGCTACAAACAGTTTCACTTTTAAAGTTCTCTATATAAATATTTCAAATGAAGCATGGGATCCACGTAAACAAAAATGTAAAAGAGTATTTAAATAGTTTTGGGGATTTCCAAGTTTTGAATTTAAAATTCCAAATGGAAGGATTGCAAAACTCCACATATTAAATAAAGTGAAAATGAAGCACCTGATTATTAAAAGGGATGACAACCAAATGTTAAAAGGAGTTTCCATTCTTTATTATTTTGCACCATACCTACAATGTACAGTATTAAAGGATGTGAAATTACAGCACCTGCTTTATAGGCAAATAATCAAAAATAGTATGGGATTTCCATAACCTCAGCCCAACTGCATAAAAGGGTGCTTAAATACAGATCTTAGTTCTTATATGCATGAAAACACATGATTATAAGAACATAGACAAAAATAGCACAGAATTTTAAAATCATCACAAGATTTACACGCCAAGTGTTTTACATCAACGCATGAAAACATGTGATGAAAGGGAAACACAAATCTTCAAAAATTTCATTTTATTTCATAGAAAATCATAGACAGACTTATTTGAACTATATAAATCACATGATTAAGGATTAATGTATTAAAAAAAGAAGAAGAAATGATTCAAATTATCTTTACTAACTTTGACCTAATAGTTAATTTAATTTAAATTTAAAATTTTAGTTAATTTGAAAAAAAAGGAGGACTGGCAAGTACATGGGGTTGATAGAAACATTCAATATACAGTAGTCAAAGAAAATATCTGGAATTTTAATGTTAAATGAATTATTTAAAAGATTTTTTGCTCAATTTAAAAAGGTTATATAATTAATTAACTTCTTTAATGAAACATATCAAATCAAAACAATTAATATCTTTAATTTGATTATTAGTCATGTTAGGACTCATGCAATAGGATATAAACAGTGACATAATTTACTGTATGCATTATTATTTGTGGCAAAGACAAGCCAAACCCGTCACTCGTCGCAAATCGTGGTTCAGAGAAAATGGCCAAAACATGCTGGAATGTCAAATTTTTTAAAATCCATTTTATCGCACTAAACTAATCTTTACATATCTATGTGTCATTCTATGCTGTTATTTTCCCATTTTCAATGTTAAAACAACACTTTTTAGGGATTTGATGATAGTTTCTGCATGAGTATGCCTGAAATCATAAACTTTGAAGGCTCATTTCTCATATATTGTTCTTTAAACAGCTGTATGTTTAAATGCTTGTAACTTCATAAGGAAATGTCTGATTTGAAAGATTTTTTTACCATTTTATAGCTATTATTTTACTCTCTAACACTGTATTAATAACTCAAAATCGATTTTTGCGACGAGTGACTGGTTTGGCTTGTCTTTGCCACATTTGTTCTCAATGAACATGGCCCTTCATATCTTGCAGAATATGTGAATACATATGAATCATCACAAGCAGGACTTAGACCATCCAGTCTTGGACTGCTCTCTGAAATATCATCAAATACCAGGAGGAGAGAACGCTAATTTTTTTTTTTGCCTCGGCACAAGTATGGAATAGCCTCCCCATCCACATCAGGATAGACACAGGATCTTGGAAGTTTCAAGAGAGAGCTCAAAACTTTCCTTTTTAGTGCTGCATATAACCAATGAAACACTTGCAAAAGCGCCATGAGCACCATATATGACGGATACTGGCGCTATATAAATGTTCTATTCTATAAACAAAGCAATACAGACCACCTGCAGTAACTGCAGTATCTTTTAGTACTTGTGTACTGGTTTTCAGTGGTATGAGTTACAAAACAAACCATCAAAATAGAAAGAAGAAAGCAGCACACAAAACGAAATTCAAAAGCAAAGAAAATTCAACTTAACACTAAAGTAATAGAATTTTGGAAAGAAACTAATGTAATTTCTTCAAAGTTTTTTTTTTCTTCTTTTCTTTTTATTCATCCACATCCATGTAATGCCACGGAATAACAAAACAAAAACAAGTTGTTTATCATCTCATTGTGTTACAGTGAAACAGTTCAAACAGAAATGTAATCTACATATTTATTAAATTGTAAAAGTTATTTTTCTTCTAAAAGAGTGCACCAGAATATAAATAATATACAGTACTTTAAATTCATTTTTCTTACAGTTGGTATCAAACATATACCTTTCCATTTTGTAGAAATATTTTATCTCAATTAATGCATTCTTGAAGTTAGGCATACAATTTTTGAATCTGCATTTATAGATATGGAATTTTAGAACCATTATAATATTATTAAAAACATATTCTCTCTGTTCACAGATTCCTAAAAGGACTAGTTATTTACTTAACACTAAATTAAATTTCAAGGTATGATTAACCCAAGTTTGGAAACTGTTCCAGTAGATCTTGCAAATACTGCAGTCCCAAAATAAATGTATAATAGACTCATCAATTTCTTACAAAACATGCAAAGAGAATAGTATGGGATTTCCATAGCCTTAGCCAAATGCATTTAAGGGTGCATAAATACAGTTCTTTAGTTCTTACATGGCATGAAATCACATGATTATAAGAACATAGCCAAAAATAGCACAGAATTTCAAAATCATGACAAGATTTACACGCCAAGTTTTCTACATCAAAACATGAAAACGTGATGAAAAAAAACACAAATCTTTAAAAATTCCATTTATTTCAACTATTTGAATCACATGCTTAAAGGGATTATTTAAAACAAAGAAATGATCAAAATTATCTTCACCAACTGTGACCTATATAATTTAATATCAATTTCAAATTTCAGTTAATTTTCCCCAAAAAATGGAAGACAGGAGAGGTAATATATGTAAATAGGGTTGACAGAAACATGCCATACAGTAGTCATACAGAAACTATCTTGGATAAAATTAACCGTAAAAATTATAATTTAAAGATTGAATTTGATCAATTTAAAAAGGTTGTATACCATAAAACCTCAAATTGAAGCCCTAGGCTTCTTTTTTTCTTTTTTTTTGCGAACTTCGGATGGGTTTCTTTTTAAAATGGGCTTCTTTTCTAGAACACTTTACTGTAGCAAAGTAAAAGGGGACTTCTTTTCAAAAAGAATGCTGAAAATTTTGTGAATTTGTATTATAAAACAATAAGGCCACTGTAACATAAAAAAAGCCCATCTTGAAACGAAGCATATCTTCAAAAGAAGGCTATCTCGAAAAGAAGTCCATCCATGGGTCCCATAAAAAAAGTGGCCCATGGTTTCTATTCAAGGTTTTTTTAAGGGTAGGCCTACAACTGTAGCTTTCATTTTGCTTGTAAGCTTGTGAATGTAATGCCACAATACCGTATTCAAAATCTTGGTGTAAAGTTTCCAGTGAGGCTAAACATTTTGTGATGTGATATGAAAAAAAAAAATTTGTTTTGTACGGAAAATTAATTACTGGTCTAGTAATATGGTCCTGTTTTGACTGAAATTTTGTTTCAGGTTAAGTTAAGACTTCGAACATACACTTAAAAAAGTGTTTTTTAGGAATATATTTTAAGAATGTTTTACGGAATTGATATAGTTATCCAATGTTTATCTTTCTTTAGACGCAATATACTGTACTTTCCTGATGATGACATAATTAATGTCGAAATATTGAATCCCAACACGATGGCGTGTATTTCAATACTTGGAGTATGTATTATACTTTCTTATATTGTACTTCCTTCAATATTTTCATACTGTAGTAAATTTCATATGATCATATTCTGGTTCTACGATTAAACATACAAAATTATTTACAAATCAAAAATAAGAGCTAATTAAGGATATTAAAAATACCTCATTTTTACATGTTTGTTTTTACCCTGAGTGTTACTTGGTGATGACACCTCATATACCTTTGAATTCATCATACTGTAACATCAAAATACATCCCTACAACTAGCAGTACTCTTGCCCAATAACTTCCTGTTTTCAGTAGGGCTAAGCTACCCAAATGTGGCAAGATTTAGTCTGCGTAAAACCAAGCAGCTTAACACACCTACACGTTAATGTTGGTAGGAAGTATTGTGGGTGTATGTAGGCCTATAATACCCATGCTATAAAAGATCTCAAATTAACGACTTCCAGAATATTTTTTATTTTCCTCCCCAAAGAATGGAGAGGACAACGTTTGATCAACGCCTGTACAAAGGCCAGGCTGACAATTATGCCATTTTCCCCCATATTAGAGAGTGCGCCCTCTCTAGTATACAGTAGTTTTTATACTTGGTACTATAGTTTGTTCGAAAGGAAACAATAACTAAATACTTAAGTCCTGTTCAGACTATCAAATGTGACATGCCTAAATTTGGCGATGATGACATCACATCATGACCATATATAGGCATATCATGACTATATATGGGCATACAACAGTGTCAGAGCTTTCTAGGGCCACTTTCTAGGAAATGTTGGGCTGAACTTGTGGTTTTCTATCTGTTAACGTAATACCTTCCTTGTAGGAAAATTAATCTCTAATAACAGAACGTAGTAATGTGATAATGATCAATCAATACTTATGCAGTACTGTATTAGTGAAAGTATAAATTGCCACAGACTCATGTAGATTGCAAAATATAGTTTAAAATTTCATCAGGATTATCAAATTATTTTGGAAAAAAATTAGATTTAAAGACAACTTATACAATGAGTGAAAACAATCAGATAAATCGATATTTAATTTGCTTGCTTTATATTTTGACAATTTAATAGTGTTTAATTGAAGAAAAAAATGTTGTCCTCATTAATAAAAACACATAGAGTTCCTATTCTATGACTTTTGGCTACTACTGTATTATCAATTAATATTTTATGGTAATTCTGTAAATCAGCGAAAATCACGAATTTGGTTTAGAAAAAGATGGTTTGGACAACGATATTTTATGCTATATTTTTGTAATACAAAGATTGCCATTTAAAAAACAGCGTATTGTCGTACTGTACCTTTACTGTATAACTTCAACAACTGCATGTCAATTTGATCAAAACAGTAAAGAGCCTAGGCTTTAAAAGCCTATAATATGAATATAGAAAGTCAATTTTCCTGTTTGATCACTAATGCTGTTTTTGGTATAGCAAGCCCCATGTTACCTACAGTATTTCCTTTACAACAGGGCATTTGTATCTGTAGATGTCAAGGGTAAAGATAGCCTATCTAATCGTAAAACAAAAACTTCCATTTAAAAACACAGAAAAACGAAGATGTTATACAAGGCTGCATATGCTGCATAACATTAATGCCCGTATTCCTAAAACAAACTTTAGTCGAACTTCGAACTAGAACTTCATTTAGTGCTAGTTGCATCTTTAACTTCAATTTGTATTCACAAACAATGTAGTCGAAGTTTTAACTACGACTAAATCAAGTCCTAGTTTTAGTTCAACTGAAGAC
>NW_022705729.1:110065-125829 GCF_011630105.1 Anneissia japonica
ATAAGTAAATTTGAACATTAATATTTATTATAACAACAAAAAGAATTTTTATTTCTGCTAACGTCCGCGTGTGTGTCAGGAAATTCCAACAAGCGCGAAAACTCCAATCTCGTTGCGATCGGGAAACTTTATTCCCGAAACAATTTAATGCCTCGTGATTGGTTAACAGCAGCTTGACAACAAGACCCTCATAAATATTCACGCTTCGCACTCTCTGATGATCACACACTTACTGCACGATCTCTGCTGGTGATTTTTTTAAAAAATAAAATTCTGAGTTATATACCGTTGCAAAAAAACGAAGGATGCATAAACATAGCAAAGGGGTTCGTTATTGGTAGGGTGGGGGTTCGCTGAAAAAAGGGGTTCGGACGAATCCCTAGGAACCCCCTCGCTAGATAAAAATCACCTAAAATTACTCATTTTGCGAGTTAGGGCCCCCACCTAATCGTCGAGCCATCCTTCCCCCCCCCTTTTTTTTTATTTCAAGACTCATACACCACTGGACATAATTTAAAATATCTTCATTACAGTACTGGAATGTGTACCGTATTTATTTGTAAAATTGTGCGATTCTTCATTTAAACAAAAATACCGTTTCGTTTTGCATTCATTTATATTCGTCAGTATAGTGTAAATCAGTCTGTATATTATTGTCATACGTATAAAAAGAGTATAATATAGACCCTACCAATGATGTATTTCTAGTTATAATAATAAGTCAGTATTCAAATTTGTATCACTATATGAAGATCAATAAAGAATATATATACTGTATAACAGCCAAAGTACAGGACGGACGGGGGGGGGGGGTCTAATGTGTATGGGTACAATGCCCTAGCAACGTTGTTCGCATGCTGCCAGTCAATGCCCTTTGCAAATCTTCTTCTCTGCAAGTAAACACCACGTGATTTACATCGCATATCTCCTCTGTGGTAGTGTGACTAGGCCTAGGTCCTCAACATTACGGAAATTCGACTTCTTGTAATCAACAAAATTCCATCCCTCAATATCAATTTCTATGTGTGGAGAAACATTATTAGCTGAATACAAATAAGTTGATCAGTATTATATAATTATTATACCACTGCAATATTTTTTGAATTGTTTAGGCGCCCCAATTAACTTTTTAACAAGGACATTAAGGTAGGTAAGGTAGGTAGCCCTGCGGTGCGATAAAATAGGCCGAGGCCCTAGGGCTTTTTACTTCACTAATCCAGCTGGTCGAGGTGAAGACAGGTACTATGAATGATGATTGGGAAGGCTAAAGTGTGATAATTTTAATACAGAAATAAACGCCAAAATATCTGCTTACGAACATTGGTTCGCGCGAGTTATGTTCATTGATATTGACCTTCAGGTCAGTATTTACCAATGTAGTGAGACGGCGATCTACGGCGATATCCAGCCTAGCTATGTTGTACGAAGCACGCTGCGGGTGCGGTGTAACGCTCCCAATGCGTGTACAAACCCTAGGTTTTGCCTACGCGTAGTAAATGCTACGCATTTACTACGCGTAGACTACGTTAATCCTACGCGTAGCCCACGAAGCCTACGCGTTGCAAAAGTTGCAGTATTTTTTATCTGTACTGTAATTCATAATAGACCATCATTCCCTTAATTTTCTATAACAATAACTATATTAGTTGTTAACATATTACAATAGAGAATTTGAACAGACACTGAAAATTTGCTTTCTTTGGAGAACTACAGTATTATAGTTGAGCCCGAGCGAGGGCGGCGCCATCTTTATTGTTGTTATTGTGAAGCTACGTGATCGCAACGCGAGGGGATTTCGTGCAAATCAGGAACTATCGCATGTGGCCAGCAACACATGTTAATTTCTCCTTCTGGAAGCTAAACTTGATGTCTCTTTTGTTTAACACACCGAAGATATATCAAACCTGCTTATACAATCGTTTTTATTCGTTTCACTTTATCGTGAGACTTTACAAAAAACACGTTTTTAGTGGGGTAAATATTTCAATTCGGCGATTTAGCCTGACCCTAGGCTGACTAAAAAAGTCGGCCTGCGGAAGTGTCATTTTAGTCGAGGTTCGCGTCATTTAGTCGCAGTGCTAGTCGAAGTTCGTTTTAAGAATACAAAATTTTTAAGTTTTAGCTCGAACTATGTCTAAAGTTCGTTTTAAGAATACCGGGGTAAATATAAACATAAATTGAATTAATTAGGCCAGCTGACAATCATGTTGTCTAAACAGAAGATACCTGAAAGCAAAAATGGTCTAGCAGCATTTCCTCTTTCAGTTGTACAGTAAACAGCAAGAGTTTCTATTCATTTCATCATCAAATAGCATTAGTTTAAATTATGATAAAAATAAAAATGATCTATATTCCAATAATACTGGGTAGTGGAAAACATGGAAAATTTGCATTTGTATGACCTTTAATATTTATAATGTTTTTCTCCTTATGCTTCATCCCACTTCAAACTGTTTAGGAACTATATTCATGTTTAAGCAGATTTGTTTTGTTTTTCATTCAAAAAAGAACATTATGTAGTCGAGTAAATATACAGTATGCTAAAAATACTGCCCAACCTGGAACAAATTGCAACAGAACATTCATTTTTTTTTTTGTATCTTGTTGAGGGGATCACCCTGAGTGACATACAGTATCCAAAATAGGACAAAATCGGACCACCAGAATGTGACTAATTTGAATATTAAAAATGGCAGTCGTTTTTGGAACAAACACTGATCTCAACAACTATTGGTCGTACGTAGAGAGTTCCTTTTGATGTAAAATTGTTCAAAATATGCTTCTATTCAGTCATAATTGAATATTAAAAAATGAGAGGAAATTTTGTTATTGACCTTTGACCTACAGTATATTGAAATTACCATATCTCAGCAACCATTGGTCATGAGAACCCCTTTGGAGTGAAACTGGATTTTGGATTACTAAGGGTAATTAGAGAGGGTACTGTCTATGGTATGGATAGAATGAATTGACTTCAACTGATTATTTTATAGCCCCAAAAAATAAAATTAATATCAAATTACTGTACAGAATTACAGCGTATCAGTGATACTGGTATAAATTTGCAATATACCTTGTATGATTACTAAAATAAAAAATAATTTTTCAATTAGAGAATAGAAACTACTGTAAAACAAAATCAGCTCTGTATATCAGGAGTATAGTATACAGTAAATGTGCAAAACTCCTCCTTTGGGACACACCTATTAAAGGGAACCCCTAATTAAAGGACACTTTTTCTAACACTATGGCCAACCCCTATTCACAGGACACACTTTTTTTCTAATCTGAAGGTTGCCTACTTATACGGATTGACCGTGAGACTCACGGATAATTTATCATTTGCCAGTTTGACTACAAATGAACAAAAACTCACGGATTTCATAAAAATGTTACACACGGATCAAGATTTTAAAATAATGATTTGCAAACGGAATACACAGTAATATGCATTAAATAAATCACCACACATGGTTTGTTTGTTTGTTTATCTGTTTTCCACATGAGAGTACTGTCTGTACATCGTGATTCATGAATAAAATGAGTCTGTAAAAAATGTTTTAATACACAAGCAACTGTTAGGCACTCACCTTAAGTTTACAGTACTGTATAACTTTTTGGTTTTATTAAGTTTACATACATACACTTGACTTAATTTATGTCCAAGATCAATCAAACAAGTAGTAAAAATGAACAGATTGCGTGTGCTTCAAGGGGCTTCTCTCTTTAGGCCCCGCCCCATGGGCCCTCGACAGGTCCCCCTGGCCCCCTGGCAGTAGGGCTACGCAATGCGAGTTCTCACAGATCTTTTTTTGGAAAAGTTGGCAACTATTAGGGTCCTATAGTACTTTATTTTAATAAATATCCAAAAATAATATTAAATTACAGAGAAATAGAAACAATAATACCAGATCAGCATATCAAGGATATTAGTATAATTGGTATAAAATTGCAAGTACTTTGTTAAGAATCTCCTAAGAAAACACATTGTGTTACTTCCTCAAAATAAACCAAAATCAAATATCTGTATAAAATTCTACGGTCAGAACCATGGATGCACAATGTCAACACAACACAGTAGATTTGCATGCAAAGATACTGCAAGACACAACCTATGCATAACAACAGCGAAGTGGATATGACATACAGTGTTCTCGAGGGTACAGTATGGTACAGTAGTGTCCACACCACTGAACCCCACCATGGTTGAGGTCATTTTTTTTTAAAATAATGCCCTAGATACTCGGAAATGGCACTCTTACTGTAGATATCAAAAATGCATAATGCCCTAGATACTCGGAAATGGCACTCTTACTGTAGATATCAAAAATGCATAATGCCCTAGATACTCGGAAATGGCACTCGTACTGTAGATATCAAAAATGCATAATGCCCTAGATACTCGGAAATGGCACTCGTACTGTAGATATCAAAAATGCATAATGCCCTAGATACTCGGTGTAATAAAAATTGGGGGTCACCTTTCAACCTAAGGAGCTATAACTGATTAAAAATAGGTCTGATTTTAGCATAATTTCACTGTATAGCGGCACAAATACGCGCAAAGATACCTATGTTTGATGCGCATGTACGGCATTGCTATTGGCCAAAAGATGACCGAAAAGAATGCAAATTTGTGAAAACAATTTGAAGAACCCAAAATATGTAAAAAAAACCTAATTTCTAACTTCCATACGTACTGCGCAAGTAAAAGTGCGCGCGCGTAGTGGAAAATTATGAGAAATTTTGAAATGCTCAAAATGGCCTGAAACCTGCTCAATTTAGTCAAAAAGTAATTTCGAGCATTTTGAAATTTTGACGCATGCGTGCGCGCGCGTTAATAAGCGCACGCGTAAAATTAGGGTACAGTACATTCAACATTAACCCAAAGTTAATGCTCACTTAATACGATTTCGAAACGGCAATTGGTTAGGCTGATATGATCGATAATGTAAAAACGCAAAATTGCACGTAGATGACGTCACGCATGTCTGAGCGCGTTGAAAACCTTACCATGACTATTCCAGGCGAAGGCAAAATGATCGATGTAGCGACCGTCGATGTAGCGACCGTGTGCGTAACTCGTGGCAATTTTGAGATATCGTGCGAACAGAAATGGAAGGAAAGGTAGAATAAAAAAAAGTTGTAAGATCTCTGACAATAACAAGAGGTGATCCGCTCGAGAAGCGGATCACCAATTACAGAGAAATAGAAACAATAATACCAGGTCAGCATATCAAGGATATTAGTATAATTGGTATAAAATTGCAAGTACTTTGTTAAGAATCTCCTAAGAAAACACTTAGTGTTACTTCCTCAAAATAAACCAAAATCAAAAAACTTCATAAAACGCTACGGTCAGAACCATGGATGCACAATGTCAACACAACACAGTAGATTTGCATGCAAAGATACTACAAGACACAACCTATGCTTAACAACAGCGAAGTGGATATGACATACAGTGTTCTCGAGGGTACAGTATGGTAGTGTCCACACCACTGATCCCCACCATGGTTGAGGTCATTTTTTTTTTAAATAATGCCCTAGATACTCGGAAATGGCACTCTTACTGTAGATATCAAAAATGCTTTTGAAACTTTTGAAATGAGCAGTTGTCATGAAATGAAATTTGTTTTATTTCAGCAGTTATTACTATTGGGCAATTCCACACAAAAGTAAACCTTGCACCTAAATTTTAAAATTAGTTGCATTATAACAAATTTGGTACCAAATTAAAAAAGAAAATCTAAAGTTTCAGGAAATAATGTTCTTTTTTTTATTTTAAACCGGTCACATTTTTATTTAAAAAACAAATTTTATGGTTTTTTTTCCCCCTAAAAAATGAAAATTTTGGTAATTTTATGGAGGCTGATTTAGGGTTCTAAAGTATATTTTTTACCAATTTCTAAAATGGTTTTGTTAACATTAGCATATAACATTTTATAATTTTTAAAAATGTTTCCGTACTTTGTTATGCTTCAGTGATTCAACGATATACCAGTATAAAAAGTGTCACGAAGTTACCATAACAGTACTTTTTTTAATTTTTCAAGAAGTACTGGAAATAAAATTTTTAAAATTAATAATTAAATCATTAAAGTACAGCTGAAATATATTCACATAAATTAAGGAAAAAAAATCATATTCCAAAAAAATTATGACTGTTTTAAATTTGTCATGAGGTTACTTTTTAGGTAACTTTGTGACGATAACAGCATGACATCCTATCCTTTTGCACAGAAATTTCTTATTTAGTTATTTGGGTGTGGTGTATGTTTCATTAAATTTGAAAAAACTGTATATTGGCTGAGGCTGGTCTAATTATTAAGCAAATGAGCAGTGAAAAGCTTGAGTTTAATTCAATAAAGAGTTAGCTGGACTTTTTTTAGAGACACAGTGATTGGTTGACATACAGACGAGTACACTTGCCTTGGTGTTTGATTTTTGCAAGACCACTTTCTGTAAAGTTAGCAATTTGCAGGTGGAATGTAAGTATTATTTGCATTTTATAATCACTTTATATTAAATAATAAATTATCACAATTGTATAGCAAAACAATTAAATTACCCACAAGCTTCTCATAATGTCACTGATTTTTTTTTAAATTGGTATAATGGCTTTTATTTTATATAACTTTGCCAATAAATAACTGTTTGAAATACACAAACACGATCGCATCGTGACTTCACAAGACACCTTGGTGAATTGCCAGTTCATGATCTTGCTAACATGGAAAATCTACCGACCAGCATGCGTGCCAATCAGAATAAAGTAAAGTGTGTTAAGAGTCAAACTCGCGGCAAACCAAGTTGAACCAAGCAGTAAATAAAGGAAATGTGGTCCATCATCACTAGCTTTGATTTGGGAAGGTACAATAGCAATTTCTATAGTTCCTTTTTTGCATTGCAAAAGCGATTGTATTGGGTCGTTTTGTGGTTCCTCTACTTCATATTAGAATAACAAAAACATAATCTTTATGCAGAAATCTTAATTTTTACGAGACATTTACTGATTTTTCATCAATATTGTTGATGTATAAGGAATGCCTATTGAAAAACAATAAAATCTGATTAAAATACTCCGAATTGGGAAGTATACCACATGTCACTGTTTGCTCCTCCTAGGCCTCTAATAAGATCGATGAAGATCAACATCTAAATTTGAATATAGCATAGCCTACTGTAGGCCTAACCAAAACACTGTTTTAAAACATGATCGATCTAAAGAAAGGAAATAACGAACAATATTAAAATTCTAACATTGTTTATTACTAAATTGCGACATTGCAACATTTTAAAAGCCGGTAAACTATATTTCAATATTGTTTATCAACCTGATGATCCACCCTACAATCACCGCACAGCTAATTAAAATAACAATGACCTTTGTAGCTACGTTCAAATTGGTACCTGAACGTAAGGTATGAAGGGCTGCGAGTAGATAAGGAGCGGTAATTGTCAGCTGTAATGTATCTGATTTACATGCATAGCTAATACAGATAATTAATCAGTTTACATTACATTCAAAGTATCTATAAAGTTTTTAAAAAGTTATACTTAATTTATCATAATATACTTACAGGTAGGTCGACGATATGTAAAACAGACCCTGCCTTTGAAAAATTTAAGACGGTGGGTGGGGTGGAGGGGCAACTAACTTGCAACTGAATTTTTAAATTTAATATGGTTAATGATTTTTTTCCTCAGTAGCGTAACTTTTTCAGCTCAACACTCCTAAAATAGAAACAACAATGTACAACATTTTCACATAATAATTGCCGTATTCGACTTGCTTGTTTCGCTGGTATGACATGTAATCCAGAGTCTGTTAATTTTCAATAAGTTAATAACATGACCTAAAGCCGGACACTCGCTGTGTCGTACGACGGTCGTACCACCGACGCACGAAAAATCCAACTCTGTTCTCCGCAACGCCGTCTGCTGATTGTCGGTGGCAGTCTGAACGGATCGTCCTTAAAAACGACCCGTTGCACGCACGTCGTCGCGTTGCGTTCTTCATAGGATCTCGTCAGTCAACGGTCGTGCGCATTAAGTGCTCGGCTTAAACAAACATAGCAGATTGGACAGTTTAGCAAAATTATTTGTGGTTGGAAATATTACTGGAAAATAATAATATTTTCCAACATAAAGAATACTTAGATACAGAATTCAAAAATAGGCTCACAACGGGAGCTACGGTACCTTAAGTACTATATTATGTTTACTAATAAAGTATCAACATGGGATTCGGTTATCAGGAAATGTGTGGTGGTCTGTTTTTTTTTTTTTTAATGACTTTGTACAGTAATAAGGTACTTAAGATGACACATACACCTTCAACGGATTTACCCTTTCCGCCATCTTTAACTGCCTGATCATAACATAGTGTCTTTGCCCCAGAGGGAACATAGACACAAAAAGTACATTACATGAAAATACTTGTTTAAAACAAGACGCAAAAGGTGCTAGCATGTTTCAGGGTAACTAGGTAGCCATTTTGTTTTGGTCATCTTTGTACAGGTAGGCGTTGTCTAATGATGAATGACCGTCAGGGGTTTATTTAAGAATTTGAGTAGCAGGAGAAATTTGAAAGTAACAGGAGAGTAAATTGAAATAGGCCGGGGGTATAGGGGGGCCGCCTAGGCCCCCATCGCGGTCCAGGGGCAGAGCCCTGGTCGGGGGTCAAGGGGGGTGGAAGCGCCATTGCGCTCCAGGGTTTTAGAGTTTTTTAAGCCCATTTAATGGCATTTCTCTACATCATTTTTTTTTAAACAGTTTTTCAGAATCAATTACTGAGCTCTAAAAAAGTTGATATTTTTACATATTCTTCATACATAGGCCAACCTAGCCTAAATACTGTAAACCAGAAACTTTCGCGAATTTGATAATTTCAGCCGTTTTCGCGACATTAAACTTTTGTGAATCGCAAAACGCCCTAGATTTGCTTTGTATCATCGTCAGAGCGAGTTTAGGCCTTGAAATACCGATTTATACCGACAATTTCTGCTGTTTATTGTTCATCTTTTAAAAAATTGAAATTAATTTTTGGTGTAATTCAGTGATTTTTAATGACCAAAATCTCATTTCTGAAACTGATTCAAGCTCAAAGTGTTTGATATACTGTATTAAATTATTGATTGTTTTTTTGCGACATAAAACTCGCTATTTATGACTACTCATGGAATTTGCAGGAATTTTTTTTTCACAAATTTTTCTGGTTTTACAGTATACTAAAATTTAGCAATCATGATGATAAAATTTACAAAATGTAAATAATAGCATAACTGACAACAAAATCAATGTTTTTATTTAATTTTAGCTGATAATCACATGCAGTGATGATCAGAACCTCCTTGATTGCAGTGATGATCAGAACTTCCTTGATTAGTATACTTACTGAGTAGGTTAGAATAGGCCTAGAATTTACGAATTTTTCGAGCTCAACATCGGAATTTAAGGTCAGAATATTGATTCAATAATTGAAATACATTCTTTTATAATGATGAAGTTGTTTACTTTTCACAAATTTGAAATTTGTGGGGATTCACCATTTAGGCCTATGCCCTAGATCTGCGTTGAAGAAAACATCTAAAGGAGAGCAAAAAATGGTTCTAAAAATTTACGCAGATATCGAAAAGGAATGGATACCACATTGGAAAAAAAATATCTCATGTGATGTGAATTGAGACGATTTTGGCTTGCTCTGCCGTTTTAATCATTGTACTATCTATGACTCTGAAATTGTGAGTGTAAACAGCATTCAATATAGTTGGTTCGGCTTGCTACCTCCGCCACCGAATGTAAAATGAATTTGAGCCAGTGTTGGTTTTTTTTTTATTATCTATCATTTCCGAAATATCTATGTCATCACAAAGAGGGCTAGTAAAATAAAAATGAAATGAAAATAAAAGGTTCATAGTCATACACAAATTAATTTTAAAACAACGATCTGTTTTTTTTCTTCTCCGCGGTGAGAAAACCCGGAAGCCCAATGTACAGTAAAAGAGTTTGGGCGATGTATATCGTCATCACCTGAGCATGTGGTGGAGGAGAAATTTCTATTATCTTATTGGCTAACATGTGATTTGGAGGCGTGGCTTCTTTGATGGACTCACCCAGACGCGACTGCTGAACTTTGAACTTTAACATTGTTTACGCTGCGAGTTCATGAAATGGAGTCTGAAAATTGGTAGACATTTTTTAACGAACTTTCAACAGAAAGGAACATCGAAATGAGTGCATACTATTGCAAATTAACTTCGTGTAGGTAAATAAGGTACTTTACAGGCCTGTTGCGCTATTTATATTGGTGGTTTTTGTATTAATTTTGTACAGCATTGATTGAAGTAGCCGGCGAAAACATCGTAGTGGCCGATCGAATGCGCCGGCCGCCGGCTCTTAAATAAACCCCTGATGACCAGTCGAATATGGCCAATGTTCCACATGACTATATTTTTGGCACGTCAAATCTGATGTATAATTACTAATGTCTTTCACAGACTTCAGACCTACAGTACTCCTACTGTACTGACTTGACAATCAAGGCTATACTTGGCATGAGAAAATAAAATTTCTTTTCATTATCTAGGGTTGGGTGTTGGCTAACTCATACCCATGCCAACTCATACCCACTTTGGCTAACCAGTACCCAAATTTAGATAAACTAGCTACGCCCAATTACTGTAATTCAATAAATATAGGCTACCTCCCTTTACCTTTCTTATCAATTCACCCGTATACCAAATGTATTACAAGTTTTAAAAAGATGTAACACAAACAATCCCCAGCGTTAGGTCAATCGTTTTCACACTGAGCATGTGATGTAACAAACTGGGTATAAGTTAAGCCTGGGCCTACTAGGCCTACCCTATTCCCCTAGCCTATGCCTATTTAATTCTTTATCAGGCCCTAGCCTTTAGCCTTCTCAAACCAAACTAGACCTACCTAGGCTACAGTATATCTATGGGTCTAGGCCTAGCTAGCAACTTGGGACCAATACTTAGTAGTTAGTTGCTGGGCTACTAACTAGGCCTAGCCTCCTAGGACTACTCTCTGTAGGCCTAGCCTAGACCTCTAGCTAGGTACAAGTAGGAGAGGTCAAGGAGACAGGAGGGCCATCCAAACAAACAGCAGGGAGTTGCTGATATACATAAACGTCCCCCACTTGTCAAAATTCAGTAGGCCTAGTATTAGTAGTAGTAGGGCCTAGGTGAAGTAGTCTAGTTTAGGGCGGCCTAGCCTAGGCCTAGTAAAGTAGGCCTAGGGTCTAAAGTAGGTGGTAGAGAGTACTTTTGGGCCTATAGTATTAGTATTATATGGTAGGGCTAATAAGGCCTAGGCCCTAGCTAGAATTAATATTAAATACTGAAAATGCGGGAGATATTTTCTTAAAAGCCAATATCACATTTTAAATTTACCTGTTGAGTCTGCTGTGACTGTAGATTTTCTGCGGACCCGGAACTGCCGAGGGAAGCGACAGGGCTGGCCCCTCCCGCCACCGCGCTGACACCAGCCTTCTGTCTCGTGGCTGGCGAATTACTGCCTGGCCCTAGCATTTCCATTTCCAAACTATTGGCACCATCACTTCTTTGTCTTCTATGTCGTGAAGATGTTCCGTTGTCTTCAAGTTGTTCTTTACTTCCCCTTCTATCCATAACTTACGTTAAAGTATTTATAAGCACACAAAAACTGGTAGTATTTAAACTAGCCGACCACTGACTTTTATTGTATTACCAGACCATCCGCCATTTTCTTTCTAAGATCCAACGACACGCCCTCAATTTACTTTAGAAGTTTAGACTACCGTTAGAGCATGAGAAACAGATTGAATTAGCCTATTTTCATACTAAAGTGATACTCAAGTATAGCTGCTGGAAAGCAATTTCCTTGTTGCGAAAACCAATTCTTAATACAAACTTTTAAAGGTGTCACCAAAAACGGGACAAAATTGCGCGGAGCTTTGTGTTTAAATGCTCACGATGTTTTTACAGTATACTGGGAGCTATAAGTTAACCCTCTGGAGGTAGGGGAATTCCTGTAACTATCCGACGTTTAGCTGATTTTCAGGAGCCGAAATTTTGAATCTAAAGAATAAAAATTGTAGGACTAGACTGATTCACGTTTTCAGAAAATTCATTGTAAGCAGTACTTCTTTCTACTCCCTGCCCTTAATGTAAAAATTATTATGGTAATCGGAACTTTTCTATTTAAGACGGACCTATGCGGTCTTAGCAGGTGTTCTAAACTCCTGGCAGGCCTATCCATTTGAAATGGCGACCTTACAATTTTATTTTGATCATAACTAATTTGGTGACCAATTCGTTCAAATATTTTTTTCATTACATTTTTTTTCTATGAAAAAAGTTATATTTCGATTATTTCAGTCATCAGTCATTATCATCAAACAAAGAAGGATCGGATGATGTTATCAAAGCATTAATTGTATTGTGCTGACCAGTAAGAGAACTGGATTTGTAACAATATTATCTGTTTGACGCTAAATAATGCTCAAAAGTCCTTACACATTAACAGTACTGTTTTAAAAATTACCAAAAAATAAAGGAGCAACAGATAGAAATGCAAAACCTTAGAAAAAAACACTCTCAACTTAATTGCAGCACTTTTAATGATATTTTAATTAACATTCAACACCCATTGATAGCACCCAGAGTTTGCTTGATGGGCCCTGATACTCTCGGGAATGGTGGAGCCCTCGAAAACTCAGACAACTTAGCATTTTGGAATGCACTGATTTTAGGGTTTAACAAACTAGGCCTATTATTCACCACTTGCCACAACACCAAATGAAATTTAGGCGTAACACCTGCGGCATTCACATATAATTGACATACCGTATTTTTTTTTTCCACGTTTAAATCCAAAGTTGCTAATTCAGTATAGGCTTTCTTTAGTTAAACTAGGGACTCTCTTTATTGTCGATTTGCTTCCTTTGTATGTTATTGTTTGTATTTTACTATATTTTATATATTGTATGTTTAAAACATCCAGTAATGGGCGATTCCGCTGTTGGATGTAATAAAATACAATTAAAAATAATAAAAATAAATAATTGGAGATCCTGATAACAACTGAATTGACACAACAAGCATGGAGTACAAAACTATTTTATTTTATAATAATGTCCAGTGACTTAACAAAATAATTGGTTCGCGAACCATTTGAATTGAACAAGAACGTTTAACAGTTAAACGTCTTTGGCTTAAATACCAGTGCACTGTGTTTGATTCAACGGCTGGGTAATAATGCGTTTCTATTGAATAAAGATAAACTGTTCTCAGTGGTGGCACGTGGAATTAAACAATTATTGCAGTAGCGGGGCCCCGAGAAGGACTGTGAAAGATCGAGATATAAGACAATTTATGATATCACTTCGAGATGGTTTAAAATGACACTCTCAGACTTACTTTTGAATAATTTAAAACAATTTAAGAGCCCCTCCCGGTCCCCTTGAATGCGCCACTGAATTGAGATAAACACAGTAATTAATATACTTAATCCTCCTCGTGAAGTATTCCTCTATAATTAATCCTTTAAAAACCCAAAATGAAACTGAGGCGTCCTCTGTCCGTTTTTTTTTCTCAAAAATATTAACATGGAGATTATTTATATTTATTATTTTTAGGCTTATCTATGAATGGCCCCCAATAGGCCTGGGCACAGTACTTTGCACTGTCTGAGTACTGCCCATCCCTACGTCACTGAACTCAACCCAACTATGACTGTGGCTGAGGTAAGAAATGTTATGACTATGGCACCTCTAGATGATGGTTGGAAATGGCACGCTCAGAGATTTAAATTTGAATACAATTCTCTTTTTCTCTATTGCTAGGCCTATAAATAGAGCCTAGGCCTATATTATAGGCCTATTTGATGATCTGAAACCTTAATTTTGAACCCTGTGGCTGCTATAATTAAATCAAACAAATTACATAGGGAGAGTGGCTTTTTAGCTGTGTTATGGTTTGCATTTACAATAGTTCGACATTTTTTGGATAATTCTATTCTTAGGTCACACGACAGCATTTCTGTTATTTCTATAAATTGTTTTTAAACAGTGAAAAGCTTAGATTTTTTTACACAATTATGTTGAGGTAAAAGATAACAGAAAAATATTTGTCGTCATACGGATTTTTCATGGTATTCATTGTGGGCAATTCTTTAAAAAGTTAATTTGCAATATATACTTCAGTGCTGGAAATCTAAACATTTGCAATGTAAAAAATAATTAATTATGATTTGAAATCAACAGATATGTAATTAAAACTACAAAAGTTGTATGTATTCCTGATGTTGTTTCTTGATTCTAGTGAAATATTAATGACCAAATATTATTTTGTTTTAAATATTGAGCTTTCTTTTGGATACACAAGAAAAATAGTATGAATAGAGAAATAACTTCGATCATTTTCCATCATGAATAAAAAAAAAACAAAAAACAAAAAAACAAAACAAAACAAAAAGAAAAATTAAGATGGAGGAAATACAACCAAGGCAAGGCCTGACAATGTGTTGTATTACGGTACCTTAACAAAAAGACAATCATATGCAATATAGAAGAATATTTAAAAAAAATTAAAATACACATTAATCTTCGAACTTCGAAATAAACAAAAAGTAGTAAACCCTTACATGCTATGAACAGGTAGAATTTAAAACAAGATATTAATGACTGATTGTCACTAATATTTATATGAATTACAGAACCTCGCATGCAGTATTCTACTTTCTATCAGAAAGCTTCTAGCTATACTATTCATATCGAAGGTTGCTTATATAAAAAACGTACTGTCAACAAGCTTAGAATCCTAGAATGTAATCTTGACCTGCAGTCTCTTAACAGTATAACCATCAAGCGTAACATTTCATTGTGCAAAATATAAGAAGCCACAAGTTTATTGTTATTATTAGACACTTAAACGATGCAGTCATATAGGTATTACACGGCTAAAGGGTTGGCCATTGCAAATCAAGTTTAGTGGCAATTTGTTTGAGTAGCAATGGAAAATGTCCGTTTACCGCACTCCGACTTATCAAATACAGATAAACTTCTCTGCCTACTCAACAATGGATTTCTGTACTTCATGATTGGTGTGACTAATGTCATCATGGGGGTTTTGAATGCAGCAATTGCAGATTCGATAGGTTGCACGGATGGATATATAACATTCTTTGCAGCTATATCAATAGCTGTCAATAACTTTACTGGTAAGTAGAGTAGATAAGGTGATGAGATTTTAAACTAATTGAGCGTGATTTTTTAGGGGGGGAGGGGAGCGATTATTCTTCGTCGACCACCCCCGTACGCCCTAGATACGCCACATCAATGAGTAGGAAAAGAAATATTGATTATAATACATCAAAATAGAAAATATACAGAGTAAGAAACAAATTTGATATTTGCATAAATCAGTGCTGCTATAATCATCATCTATTCAGGCTCTTGTTATATACACTCTTTAATTTAGTTATTACATTATTTTTGTTGTCACAAATCGACCTGCCTAATTGAAAAATAAGTACAGTTGTTTACAAAAAAATTTCGAAATATTTACAGGATTCATGGGAGAAAACTTGCTCAAACATATTGGACTGAAATACTTGACGATTGTATCTACTTTGCTGAAATTATTTTCGACGTGCATGCTTTCAACTGTAAACGATGCAGCTTCTTTTGCCGTTTGGATCACGGTGCTAGGTAACGTGGATACATAAATACACCCCACCCCAACCCACACACACAC
>NW_022705729.1:126773-146428 GCF_011630105.1 Anneissia japonica
TTACATAGGGCTACTTCAAAAACGTGATTTCACAACGTCCTCAGCCCCACCATGGCTGGGGCTGAGGTTCGAAAATTTGAGGAAATAGTACCTCTCGAGATGGCCGGAAATGACACTTTTATATAGTAAAATTCATCATCATCACATTACCATTATAGTCAAAATGAAACGCCAACAAATTTCTCATGATCTTTAATCAGGGATCATTTAAAGAAACTTGCAAAAGGATAAAAACGAAATTGAACAACAGTATCGCATTTCTATCTTAAAAGACCTGACCTGAGATTTATGGATTTAAGATTTTTTAATCACGCTTAGGGCTCTGTGTTCTATTATGCCTATGTATAACGTGTACTGATGGTAATTTACATGTTTAGAAGTATTCATTTTGAGTGATCCCAGGAAAGAATTTGTATTGGCTCAAGAATAAGCTTTAAAATTTTAACACTGTGTACAAAGAGGGGGAGCCGCGGCTCCCACGGCTCCCCCCCCCCCCTTGATACGTCCATGAGCAGTCTTATTTTACATTGTCTGTAACTTGATCTTTAAGATGACCACTATACCAGGGAAAGAAGCAATAGTCAAAGCTGGTCAAAGTGGCAAAAAACTAATGCAGAGCAGAACAATTTTCGGACCATAATGTTGAAAGACATAGCATTCCTGTACAAATCTAGAGTTAAAGCTGTTAATAAAGCTTGCGTTGTTCTTTATTCAGAGGCGGCCTAGGCTTTTAGAATGTTTTTTTTTCCTTTTGATGAGTTATTTTAAACAACATTATAAATGTGTTCACTTCAAGCCATCATCTAGTTCTAGGTCAAGGTAAGTGATTGAGGTAGATCCTTTGATGGTATGACCACAAGAACTGACATGAATGTCCTTAACTTTACAGAGCATTCGCTTAGAAGCAAATATATAATGCATTCTGTGTTGTCAAAATTAACACAGCTTATTTTCAGTAAACTCGGGATCATAGTGAGAAAACGTAAAAATACTATCATCTGCATAAAGTAAAGATCACTAGACATGTTTAGTACTAAATCGTTAACATAGCAAAAATATAAAGTAGCGGCACAAGGTACTTCTATGAGGCACGCCAAGAGAAGTTCAGAATTTCCGACTTAGGGTGACGATCTACCTTCTGTCATCCACATAAGACCTGACCTAGTCAACTGAGTCTAGTCATTGCTCAAATGTGCAGATTCGGTTGGGAAGTTCGGTTTAAAACCAGATTGTAAATTCTATATATAATTTTTATCAAGAATACTTTAAGCTGTTCATAAGCAGATCTTTCTAACATCTTGAAAACTGTGCTGAGAGTACTGATCGGTCAATATTTTTCCGGGCTAAAGCGACATTTCTTCTTATTTAGAGGTTTAACAGAAGCACAATCTCTTAATAGGAACCTAGTGTGTACGTCGTCTAGCCCAGCACTCTTATCGATAAACAGCCTTTTCAACCCAGATTCAACAAATTCCAAGCTAACAGACTTAAGACTAATTTAACGGTCTGTAAATTTTTATGCTTAAAAAGTATGAAATAATTGAGAGCAACAAGTTTGTATAATTTTGATCAAAAATTTGTGGCTACTTCTGTTATGTGAAGAATTTATTAAACACAGGTGCCATTTTCTTTGGTGAAAGTATGGTTTTTTTTACTGTCTAAAACAATACTGGATTCACTTTCGGATTTATTAGAGTAACCTTTGTTGTTTTGGAGTGTTTTATTAGTGAAATATTTTGCCCTTACTTTATGCATATCTCTAACTTATTTCTTAATTTTCGTTAAACGATAACAATTTATTTATTAATTTTATCTTTTCCTAATAATTTGTTTCTTATATATTATCAGAGGAATTTCTGAATTAAACCAGGGTTGGGATGTCTGTTTAGGAGCAACGGGATCTACTACTGATAAAACTTCATCTTTGAACTTAAGCCATGCTTCCTTACAATTAGTAAAACAATTCCAATTAAAGTCCTTTAATTTAGAGACAATAATTTCAGGACAACCATTTGAAAGACCGCAATTTGATATTCCTGTGGGAAGAATACTTAGTTTTAGAATATTTTCTCCTACAGAAAGTGAGAAAAACTCCAGAGTCTGATAGGTGTGCTTCAACAAATGTTGCCAATTCATGAAGAACATTTTCCTACTCGAATTTCTTCTTTGATAAGACGCCAGGCAGTTAACGTAGGCCTATATATAATTGACATTGAAGTCTCCAATTATACTTGTTTTAGATTGGTTGAATTTGTTGCAAACAATCTAGATGAATCAGAATTGTTGAAACATTTTCTTTGTGTTTAAAAAGGTAGTTCCAACCAAATACATTCGGTTTCTTGTTCATGAGATCGTTTCTATTCGAGGATGCACGGTGTATTTTCGCATAAGGGCAAACTCAACTATCATTTATTTTAATAGTATAGCCTCTTATTTTAACCTATTTAATGTCTTTGGTAAAGAAATTATAGCAGTGTGGATTTAGCGAACATCTGCTAAAGACACTCATAGAGGTGTCATTTGTGATCCTTTAACAACTGTATTAATTGTGGGTGATTCTTAAAAATAACTAATCAAATATCGCCCTATACATCATTACAATTATCTTCTTCTTCTTCAATTTTTTAGGTCTCGTTAGAAAATTATGGTTGGAGAGGGGCTTTAATTGTGACAGGAGCAATACACTTGCATGGATTAGTGACAGCGACGGCTCTTGATCCCAGTATTGGCCGCAAACAAGACATCACTTACACAGAAATTGGAAAAAATCCAGAAGATAAAACATTCTTAGGAAAGATTGGAGAAAGTCTTCAACTTTCCGTGTTCAAAAATAAGACATTAAAAGGGTTGTTTTTTGTTTCCGGTTGTAGCTGGTTTGTTTGTGTAATATTCTACTTGAGTTTAATACCTTACGCCATTAGCATTAGTATTGAGCCTTTGCAGGCAAGCTTTCTGAAAACGCTTGTAGGAATGGGATGTGTTATTGCTAGAATAGTACAGTGTATTGTTCCACAGACGGTAAATATATCAACCAAGCTTTTGGTGTTAACACTATTCATCGACGTCGTAGCACTTACATTTTTCATATTCTCGAACCAGTATACTTCTCTGGCTTTATCATCATTTACACATGGAGCGGCGTATGGATTGCAATCCTGCTTAATACTCTTCCTGGCAATAAAGTCGGTGGATACAGCACACGCTGGTGGCGCCATCGCCTGGTGCAAAACATTTGCAGGCATAGGTAACATTTTAGCCGGATTACTGGGTAAGATTGTCTTCTTTTTAGTAACTTTTTTAGTTTTGTTTTCTTACGATGGGTATAACTCCTATGAAGGCCTTTATTCATATCTGTACAAAAACGTAGAAATCCCAATGTTCTAATTCTGTGATTGTCTGGAATGTAGTTATCATTATTATTAATACTATTTGTATATATTTTGTATCTTTTCAGGATTTCTTAAAAGTGACAAGGATTTGCTATTTTGTTTCCAGATAAGCACAGCCTTACAAGCCTTTGCGTTAATTCCAAGTTTATATGTGTTATTTTTATGGCATTGCTCTTCGAAGAATAAAGATACATAAAACATTTTATTTTTCTGTTAAAAAAAGATCGTCGGAGACAATGTCTAGAGACGAGATGTAGACGATCAACCATTTCCAAAAATACTGCTGTCGATAAAACTAGCAAATTCATGAGTACAACTCATTTAACATTGGACTAATGAGAGATGGAGGGACCAACTGGTCTCAATACTTCTGGACTTGTTAAGCTAGGTCCCGTTCTTGAGTATGGTACCCCTCTGTGGCACCCCGACATTAATTAAAAATAGACAGTATAGGTAGAACCAGTGCAATAGCTGATTTGTAAATGTATCTTGGAAAAACACTTATGTCAAAGTGTGTAGAACTGCAAGAGGTCCGACTCTATTATAGGCTATGTTCTCACACGGCTGCTAACGGTTAGCAGGATCCGGATCCTGCTAATCGTTAGCTGCCGTGCGTCCATACGAGAAAATCCCGATCCGGATACCAAAAATATGATGATCGAACTGGAAATCGTAAACGCGTACGTGTGATTGGTTGATGATAAAAACGCGCTCAACTTGCTAACTGATAGCGCTTGCGAACCGTTAGCAGTATCCGGATACTGCTAACTGTTAGCGCTAACCGATCGGGCGTTAGGTGCTAATGGTAGCGCTAACGGTTAGCTCCCGATCCGGATACTAGGGCTCTCGTGAGGACCAGGCTATACACTCTCTGTTTATACTGTATGTTATATCCCTAGAGGACTGGACCAACACCTTCCTCCTCATTATTGCCTGGGAGTATGATTTGCTCGATGTTCGTCCGTCTAGGCAAATTTTGGATTTTATTGAGGTAGTCATCTTCCCATAATAGCTCATGATGTTGGTCATCTTCCCATAATAGCTCATGATTATGATATACAACGTTACACAGCGACATTTTGTTCCAATTGACAATTTAAAGTTAAAGGGAGAGGGGATTGTCTACATATTATTTTGATGGGGGAAAAGTAGGTACGTCCATATCATCATTCACAATTCATGTATTTATAGATATTTAAGGTATAGAAAGGAAACATTTGTTGTTTAGTGTACAAACATTATTTCTTTTTACTTTTTGTTCTTCACAATTGATTGGTTATGATTTATATGTACTATTGATTTTTCTTCATTACCTATACTATCCATGAATATGGAAATTACTATGCATTCATATAAGGATTGGGTCGTTTAACCAAAGAACTTTACTGAAAAGAATGAAAATGAAATTGGATTTCTTTTGTTGAAAAGTTCAAAATATGTTGGGTTTCTTCTTTACCATTTTACATTGTATTAATTGTCTGATTAACCTATATTAGTTTAGGCTTTGATATGTTGTCGAACGCACGGTCAAATTATCGAGTGCCAATGTTCTGAAAGTGTACGTTCAAACAATTAAAGCAA
This sequence comes from Anneissia japonica, assembly GCF_011630105.1. Lineage (NCBI taxonomy): Eukaryota > Metazoa > Echinodermata > Crinoidea > Comatulida > Comatulidae > Anneissia > Anneissia japonica. Next base: position 131,744 of record NW_022705729.1, read on the forward strand.
ACTAAAACTACATTGTTACTTATTATAATTTGTACAGCTGCTAGAGTACAGTACATCAGTGCTGCAGTAGGCCTACTCTTGCTTTGTGATTGCGTTGTTTTGAAGAAGTGTTATTGTTGCCGCGTCGGGTCTGTGTGAGTTAAACGCAGACGAGAAGGTTTGCGTCGGGGCCAGTCGCGTCGTAGAACACTAAACATGTTTAATATTTCTCACGACGGCTCAAGACTGTCCACGACGATAAATCGCGTCGGGCTGCGTCGTACGACGCTGTCTGAGTTGGTCTTAAGCTATGTTCACATCAAGCCTGGATATAAAAATCGTGATTTTCTACGTTTTTTGAACGCTGCGTTTACATCGCCCAAGGAACACGGTTGTTCGGGTTAAGTACGTATGCGTTCGATTGGTTCAAACCAACCAAGTTTTTGCTGATTGGTCAAAGAAAAAAATCCTGCCGGCCAGACGTACTGCTTTAAACAATTTGAAAAAGAAGTTTTTTGTTGAAACAAAAAAAAAAAAAAATCAAGGTCAAGTAGTTTAAAGTCACATAAAATCACCTTGTTTTGCGAATTAGCGCCCCTCAACTGGTCATTGATTCCCCCACTTCACCTTCTCGCCCCCTCTCCCATCAGCACCCCCATTTCAAGACTCCTAGATACGCCAATGTGCACAGGGATCTTCTGGCCGGAACTTCGGTCATTTTCCGTGCTTGAATCTTTTTAAAATTTTGTCCAAGCAAAGACCATATCAAAGATGTGCCTATTACATTATGACGACATTCTACAAATTTGGAATATTAACAAACGGGTAATTAAACGTTTATGTTAACGCAGTTTTGGTTTTCTAAAGCGTTTAAAACTAGCTAAAGCTATATATGAACAATCGCCCTCGACTTACATTATTACGCAAGGTAGACAAAAAATGCACTGAGCCTGCAAAGGGTAAGGGTCTTTATCGTAATGGTAAGACCTCTCAACATCGCCCACGCTATTACCACTGCAGCCACAATAAGACTCTCACTGATATTTTGTATTCGTAGTACAAATGTTTTTTTTTTCTAGAAAAAATACTAAGGTAAATGGAGTAAACATTAAATAGGATATGGTAATTGAAAGGAATTATGTACAATGAAAATATATATATATATATATATATATATATATATATGTGTGTGTGTATGTATCTAAATTTAAACCAACAATTGTTATGTAATTTCTAATTTTTGTTGCAAGTACTTCGGCGACTAGGAAAAAAGGGAGGGCTGAAAGCGGACATCCTTGCCTTATGCCTTGTTTCATACTAACACTTTCTGATATCCAGCCATTATTTATAAAAATGCTTTCAGTTTTCTTATACATTGTTGTAACCCAACTAGTAAAAGAATATCCGAAGTTAAAATAACGGAGTGTATTTAATATAAACTTTCGGTTAATTGTATCAAAAGCCTTTCTGAAATCTAGGCTTATCAGTGCTCCTTCTGATTGATTAATTTCTATGTATGTTAGAATATCTTCAATTAAGCGTATATTGTCGCCTCCGAAACGGCCTTTAACATAAACTTTTTGATCGTTATTCACAATAGAATGAATAACGGTCTGTAATCTTTTAGTAAGTACGAATGTTGCAATTTTATAATCAATATTGAGCAGACTAATTGGTCTCCAATTATTTAGATCTTGGTGATCACCCTTTTTATAAATTAAATTAATTAAGCCTCTGCGTTGCGTTGCTGAAAATTCTTGGTTTTGATAACCATAATTTAAGGCATCACATACAATATCATCAATAATAGGCCAGAACTTATGATAAAATTCTACAGTTAAACCATCAGGGCCCGGTGCTTTATTCTTTTTCATTTGATTAATAGCCTGCTCGCATTCCAATAATGTTAATTCACCCTCGCAGACTTGTTTTTCTGCTTCAGAACCTTTAAATCAATTCCTGACAGATATTCAGTAATTGCGTCATTGGAAACTTTTTGTTTTGAATAAACTTTCTTTAAAAAAATAACTTGTTGTTCAAGTACTTCATTGATATTTGATGTTAGTGATCCATCTTTTTTTTTCAATACCTTAATGTGCTTATTTTTATTGTTGTTTTTTTCTAAACCAAGAAAGAATTTTGTGTTTCTTTCACCTTCTTTAACCCATTTAGTTCTACTCCTAATCTGGGCACCTCTGGCTTCTGTAATATATATATTATCTAAATACTTTTTCTTTTCTTCTAATTTTTTTCCAATTGTTCATTTTTGTCATGAATTATTGAATCGTTTAGAATGTTTATATCATTTTCAAGGTTTTTCTTTTTTTTTTCTTTTTTTAATTTGTTTTTTTCCCTTTCAAATTGGGCAGAAAATTCTTTTATTTTAATTTTTATCAATTCCCAGTTATCCTGTGGATTTTATGCTTTTATTCTGCATTGTTTAACTAAATTTATAATATACTCAATATATTCATCATCTTCTAGGTGTTTACTATTTAATTTCCATATACCAAGTCCTCTTTTCTCGCTGGTTGTTTTGAATTTTAACGAGACTGCTTGGTGATCAGTGAGAATTGCTGGTCTAATATCACAGGAATTAACGTTTTGTATTAGATTTTTAGAAATAAATATGTAATTAAGTCTTCTATAAGTTTCAGTTGATTTTCTGCGCCATGTAAAATGCTTTTTATTTGGATTTATAATTCTCCAGATATCAACTATTTCATTATTTTTCATGTGTTTTAACGTAAAAACTGAATTATCACAGATATTTTTGCTTCCTTTTTGATCAACATTTCGATTTAAAACACAATTCATATCTCCGGCGAAAATTATGTTGTAATTGTCATTTTCATTATCAGTTGAAGTCATCGATGGTTTTGTGCATCATTCTAAGGAAGGTACTTCTTTCTTTTACATTATTAGGTGCATATACATTAATTATAACAATTGAAACGTCTCAATTATGACGTTAATGAGAACAAATCTCCCATTATCATCAATAAGCGTTTTGTTAACTTTGTAATCGCAATTAGAGTTGATACTCCACGGGAGTGAGAAGAACCATAACTATGATATGCTTCCCCCTGCCAACTAAATTCAATCGAGTTGTCTTTGGTCAGGTGTGTTTCTTGTACACATAAAATATCCACACTGTTGTCATTTGCCCATTTAAACACACTCAATTGTTTGGATCTTTCTCTTAAGCCTCTCACATTGAGAGTGAGTAAATGAAGTTTAGGTTTCATCCCATAGGCTTAGGGAATTTTACTTTTCTAATGATGATGATACTGATAAAAGTACATATAAATGCAATTAATAATATGAAGAAAAAAAAGAATCCTAGTATTAATAATTACAAATTTTCACTTCCTCAGTAGTGAGCTTAAAGTGATAATACGATAAGCTCTACTAATCCAACTAATCATCTCTAACTACCCTCGTTTACAATGGTGTCATGTACCTTGGTAGGGCCAGTCCAAAGAGGGCAATGAAATATGGGATTTGAGGTAGATAGTCAAAGTCAAGGAGAGCATGTCATTTATTTTAATGAGATGTTATTATAAATAGTAATAACAGTGTTCAAATTCCTCTACTGTCTACATTTCAAATGTACAGTGGTATCTACATTACCCAGCTTGTTGTTTCTAGGTACTATCACATATTATGAACGCTATTTCATAATCTATAGATATAGGCCTAATAATAAACATAAATACATCCATACGCCCCTCCAAAAAATACTCATGCTTCACCAGTCCCTCTCTCCCCCTAAAAATGTCACACTTTAAGTAGTTTCAAATCACATAAAATTACAGTATTTTGCGAGCTAACGTCCTCACAAATCATGAATCCTCCTTCCCATCACCCGTCATCCCCCACCCCACAATTTCAATACTCCTAAATACTAATTTGAAATTAATTTGCTCAAAGTAGCAAACTTGAGCATATAAGTTAGTACCTAAATTAAAATGCTAACAAGCATTAGCATATTAGAAACTAGGGTACACATTTTTTTAAATATACTAATTTTTTATTAAGCAAAATTTCAAATTTATTTTAGGATTTATACAGTCATTGTCAGGAGACAATCAATCATTAATGCTAGATAAATATATGAGGAAAGCAAATAATTAAATAATGACTATCAAAGCTTTAACAATCTAATGAATTAATCCAACCTGTAGAATTTCCATTTATTCAAATAAAATTATGCTAAATGGTCTGTACAGTAAAATCAAGGATATATTACTTCCAAATTCCTTAGGAAAAAAAATTAACCCACTTCAGAGATAATGGTATAACCTTATTTTACTGCTTTAAAATCAAAATACCTCATGATATAATGGTAAAACCCATCATTAAAAATCTTAAAAAACTAAGATATCTTAGTTTTCTTGATCTAGAAAATTAAGATATCTTAGTTTTCTAGATTTAGAAAACTAAGATATCTTATGTCTTAGATTTCTAGATCTTAGTTTTCTAGACACCCGTTTTCTTCCTGTTAAAAACTGCGTTAACCAGTTCAGGAGGTTTTCTTTTATTCCGATGCTTCTAATTTGTTTAGCATTCTCTGATGGAGGATGGAGTCGAACGCCTTCCTAAAATCTAGATACACTGTATCAAAATTTTCGCCAGCGTCCAATAATTTTGTCCATTCATCCATTACCTTAATCAATTGCGAAACACACGATCTCCATTTTCTGAAGCCATGTTGAGCATTTGAAATCAGATTTCTTTCATTAAGGAAATACACAATGTAAATCTCACTAATGATTCAAGTAGTTTGCAAATAATTGATGTTAATCTTATTGGCCTATAGTTACTCACATTTGATTTATCCCCTTTCTTGTATATTGGGACTACTTGAGCACTCTTCCAACATTCTGGTAGTTCGCCATCTGATAGTGATTTATTGATAGGTTGGTCAAATGAGTTAAAATGTCCTCGCATATTTCTTTCAGCACTCTTCAATTCAAATCATTTGGGCCTGCCGATCTGTTGGATCATCAATGGTGTTTCCCATTTCATCCTTAATAGATCCAACCGATTGATATGATTTGGTTTTCTCTCGTACGTATTTCCAGAAATTTTTGGGTTTATTTTAACCTCATTACAAATTTTTCGCTCAATTGCTTTCTGTGCAGCCTTCTTACCATTTGTTACCAAGTTTCTTGCTTTTTTTTAGTTGTCATACTCTTTCATCTGTCTAGTTCTTGTATATTTTTTCTTTTTATTTTTCTCTGGATTTCTCTGGTCATCCATATTGGTTTGTTCTTCTTCTTTATGCTAGACTTAGGGATACAATTTTCAACAGCATTTCTTATTGTTTTGTTGAAAATTTCACATGCATTATTTACATTTGTGTTTTCAATTTGAGTGTTCAAATTTACCTCTGCTAGCATATTTTTAAGTTTAGTATAGTCACCCTTGTTGTAGTTAAGTTTACATTCTATTACCTCTTTGCTTTTATTTTCACAGGCGTACTTGAAGAAGATTGTGACTCTTTCCGAGTGGTGGTTCTATGTCAATGTTGTTTATCTTTGTCTCATCAGTGGTTATTACTAGGTTAAGCGTGTTAGGTGTTTGGGCTTCACGGTATCTTGTAGGTTGGTGTATACACTGACTTACAAAATGGTCTCTCAAGCATTCAATAAATATGTTGCTATTGTTTAATGCATTTTTCGTTATGGCCCATGAATACCAATCAATCTCAGGATAGTTGAAATCACCTACCATAATGAGGTCTGTACCCGTTGTTAATGTCAGACAGTAACAAATGATTATTTGTGTCATTACTATTTGGGCTTCTATATATGCAACCAAATAATTTTTTTGTCTGTTATTAGAAATTATAATCCATACTCCTTCATTATATTCTTGATTTAACAATTCGTTAAAAATGGTTGCATTTAGGTCTTCTTTCACATATATAAAAACACCTCTGCCACTTCTACCCGAATCAAATTTTGTATATCAGTTTAAGACTTAGCTCAGCATCAAAAGCAGCAACACCTGCTTTGTTATTAACCTCAGTTATTGCATTCACGTCTAGCTTCCTCTGGTAGGCAATTTCTCGAAGCTCTCCCATTTTATTTCTCAACGCATCCGCATTTGTATAAAGGAAACTTAAAAAATTTAAACACAACGTATTAATAATCTCATTTCTAGCACTAGTATGCTTTTGTATGTTCTCTTTCAAAATAAAGGCTTGAAGATCTCTTTTCTATCCAGCAACGTAACTTTTCCTTTTACTTTTTGATATCCATTTGGTTTAACATTGCCTTCTAAATTAAAAGGGATTTCTTCTAAACATAAACGTTCCTTTCTCAAAGTTGATTTATGGGATGTGATTTGGGCCTCGAAAAAAAAACCAGTTTGCTCTCCCATTCGCTTTACAACCTTCCCTCTACTTATGATGAGATTCTTCGCTCCATTTTCTTTTCTTGTTCTTAATTCTTGTCTTAGCTCATAATTTCGTTGTCTTTCTTTTTTCGTTCTGTCGGGATTTATGTACATTTTCTTAGCATTAATCATAACATCTCTTTTGCTTTTTAGGGAGTCTAATGTAGGTCTCACCATTCTACATCCATCTTCAGTATATTTACCAAGCCTGCCAGCATCCATTATTTTTACACCATCTATACTTAGAAACATTTTGTGAATATTTTTTAAATAGCAACAATGTCATCCTTCCGCCTATGTTGGGGGGTTGGGTTCTCCGATTCAGGTAAATTTTCAATAATAATGTTGAATTTTCGAGATTCCCTGTCTCTATATTCTGCAATACCTTCCTTTACACTGTCCTTGGTCTTTGCTTCCAGTTGTTCATAGCTAATTTTCAATTCTGTTAAATCTTTCCTGGTAATTTCCTGATTTTTTTTCTATAGTTTCAATAATCTTATTAGCTTTTGCAGAATTTTTTGACTGGTTTTTTGAATTTTTTCAAAATTATTCAGTCTGCCATTCACACTTACTTACAAGTCATTTAATTCTGCTATTTTCTTTAAAAGAGGTAGCTGTACCAGGCATGGTATCGCATGACCACAAAAAGTTTTTTTTATCACTATCTGACAAGAGCGCATATATTTTACTAGGTAATTTTGAGCACTTTAGGCAAAACCATAGTTTACAAATATCACATTGTATGCCTTTGTCTTTCTCTCTTATTGTAGTACTACAGGTAGCACAAACACAGTCTTCATCTCCTGCCTGTTGTTGAGCTACTATTGGCCTAGTCCTAGGCCTGTCATGGCCTGTCATGGCCTGACTGGCTAGCTTTTGTAGGGTTTGGCTCACAATCTATAGTCTTTGAAGATTTTCCACCTAGTTCTATTTTCAGCCATATTTTATTTCACTTCAAGTTGAACAAGGCCTAGGCCCTACTCACCTCCTAAACAAATATTATCCATCAAGCGTAACATTTCATTGTGCAAAATACATGTAAACATGTATGCTAAACCACAAGTTTATTGTTATTACGACGACACTACGACATAGTCATATAGGTATTACACAGCTAAAGGTTGGCCATTGCAAATCAAGTTTAGAAAAAAATTGTTTGAGTAGCAATGGAAAATGTCCATTTACCGCACTCCAACTTATCAAATACAGATAAACTTCTCTGCCTACTCAACAATGGATTTCTGTACTTCATGCTTGGTGTGACTAATGTCATCATGGGGGTTTTGAATGCAGCAATTGCAGATTCGATAGGTTGCACGGATGGATATATAACATTCATTGCAGCTATATCAATGGCTGTCTACAGCTTTACTGGTAAGTAGTAGTAGATAAGGTGATGTGATTTTTAACTAAATGAGCGTGATTGCTGAGGGGGGAGGGGGAGCGAGTATTTTTCCTTGACCACCCCGTACGCCCTAGATACGCTACTTCAATGAGTAGGAAAAGAAACATTGAATATAATACATCAAAATAGAAAGTGTACAGAGTAAGAAACATTGTTGATATTTGCATAAATCAGTGCTGCTATAATCATGATCTATCAGGATCTTGTTATTATACACTCTTTAATTTAGTTGTTACATTATTTTTGTTGTAACAAATCGACCTGCCTAATTGAAAAATAAGTACAGTTGTTTACAAAAAGTTTCTAAATATTTACAGGATTCATGGGAGAAAACTTACTCAAACATATTGGACTGAAATACTTAACGATTGTATCTACTTTGTTGAGATTATTTTCGACGTGCATGCTTTCAACTATAAACGATGCAGTGTCTTTCGCCGTTTGGATGACGGTGCTAGGTAACGTGGATACATAAATACACCCCCACCCCCAACCCACACACACTAGGTGTGCCTAATCCATTCTTAAATTGAAAAGGGATTATGCCTCAAATATCTCTAAATATAAAAGCATAAGATTCATGTATATTTGGATCGTTAAATGAAGATTCAAAATTTTAGTGGAACAAGAAACATACAAAAATAAAATTCGAAATTTATTTCCGAAAGCAAAATAAATTGCAATGACAAACGACAAATATTTGTTATCATTTGCATAGGTCTTGCTAATGGTTTGATAATTTCAACAAGTATATCTGTGTTAGGGTCAATATTTGTCGACCATCTCAGTAACGCAATTGGATTTGTCACCCTTGTATATATGGTTGGCACTGCAACCCCTCCTGTTACACAGGTAAGATAAACAATTTAAATTAAAAAAATTACTACTACTACTGCTACTATATACTACAACTACAACTACTACCACTGCTGCTACTACTGCTGCTGCTGCTGCTGCTGCTGCTACTACTACTACTGCTACCGCTACTGCTACTACTACCTGTACTAGAAATAGTAATACAGTACTAGTACAATGGGTATAAGCTAGTAAATGCTGGCTCATTTTTAATTGGATCCCAGGCAGAATGAAAACAGTTTTAACAAACAACAAAGATGTTTTAAAATTGAAGATAACATTCGGAAAAGTAAAACATTTAACAAGTTAACAATTTTAAAATTTAAAGTTTTTAAAGTTAAAATCATCAGTGGCTAAATTGCACAAATGTACGTGATCATTCTGACTCGACCGAATCCCACGTGGCTTCCTATTTTTTAGTCAGTGCACGAAGCGTTTTAGTAAATCTAATACGTATTCAAGAAGTATGATGAGATTCAAAAACGTGCACAACATAGTTGAACCAACTTTAAGACATCACACAAAGACGTGCATGCCGATATTCCACTTCCTTTAAAAATAGGCTATTGTGTTTCAATTTTTTTTAAAGGGGCATCGTGCTGTGGTCCAAGCATACGAAAGAAAATAGCGGCCTTCAATCTATTCAACAGATACGAAGCTGTTCATGGTTGTTTTCTATTTTTGTAAAAAAGTTTTTAAAAAAAGGCAACCTACTTGTAGTGTTTGCTTGGTAGTACGTAACATGTAAATTGCAATGAATAATACAATCAATAATTATGGAATTTATTGAGGGGTCCTTTTAAACTTGAATTATGAATTTTTAAATGGAAACACTGTGGAACTGCCTAATAGTGCCACACTATCGTTATCTTGGTAACGTCTTGAATAAAATTTACTATACATTGTTTTAGCGTGGCGATGATATTTTAAGCGTGGTGCAGGCTTAGTTATTTTTGCCTAAGCGTGGCGGTCATCTCGTTTTTTTCGCCCAAGCGTCGCGGTCCTGCCACTCTTAAGTATAGCTGGTGAGATCACTGCCTCCATGGATAAACCTAGCAGTTTTATTTTGCATTGTCTGTAACTTGTTCTTTAAGATGACCATCATACCAGGCATGGCGCAATAGTCAAAGCTGGTCAAAGTGGGAAAAAATTAATGCAGAGCAGAACAATTTTCGGACCATAATGTTGACAGACTTAGCATTCCTGTACAAGCCTAGAGTTAAAGTAGGGCCTAATAAAGCTTGCTTTTTTCTTTATTCAGAGACGGCCTAGACTTTTAGGATGTTTTTTTTTCTTGTGATGAGTTATTTTAAACAAAATTAGCAAATGTGTTCACGTCAAGCGTTCATTTAGTTCTAGGTCAAGGTAAGTGATTGAGGTAGATCCTTTGATGGTATGACCACAAGAACTGACATGAAAGTTCTTAACTTTACAGAGCATTCGCTTAGAAGCAAATGTATAAAGCATTCTGTGTTGTCAAAATTAACAGACAGCTTATTATAAGTAAACTCGGAATTATAGTAAGAAAACTAAGACAATAATTTCAAGACAACCCTTTGAAAGACCGCAATTTGATATATCTATGGGAAGAATACTTAATTTTAGAAGATTTTCTAGTAAAGAAAGTGAGACAAACTCTAGAGTCTGATAGGTGTGCTACAACAAAATTGGCCGATGCATGAAGAAAATTTTCCTACTCGAGTTTGTCCTTTGATAAGACGCCATGTAACTTTAACTAGGCAGTTAAAGTATTGACATTGAAGTCTCCCATTATATTTGTTTTAGATCCTGGTTGAATTTGTTGCAAACAATCTAGATGAATCAGAAATGTTGAAACGTTTTCTTTGTGTTTAAAAGGGTAGTTCCAAGCAAATACATTCGTTCATGAGATCGTTTCTATTCGAGCATGCACGGTGTATGTTCGATTAAGTGCAAACTATCATTTCTCTCAATAGTGTAGCCTCCTATTTTAACCTATTTAACGATGTCTTTGGTAAAGAAATTATAGCAGTGTTAATTTGGATTTAGCGAACATCTGGTAAAGACATTGATAGAGGTGTCATTTGCTATCCTTTAACAACTGCACTTAATTATGGGTGATTCTTAAAAATAATTAATCAAATATCGCCCTATACATCATTACAATTATCTTCTTCTATTTGTTAGGTCTGGTTAGAAAATTATGGTTGGAGAGGGGCTTTACTTGTGACAGGAGCATTACATTTGCATGGATTAGTGACAGCAACGGCTCTTGATTCCAGCATTGGCCGCAAACAAGACATCACTTACACAGAAATTGGAAAAAATCAAGAAGACAAAACATTCTTAGGGAAGATTGGAAAAAGTCTTCAACTTTCCGTGTTCAAAAATATGACATTAAATGCGTTGTTTTTTGTTTCCGGTTGTATCTGGTTTGTTATTGTAGTATTCCACTTGAGTTTAATACCTTACGCCATTAGCATCAGTATTGAGCCTTTGCAGGCAAGCTTTCTGAAAACGCTTGTAGGAATGGGATGTGTTATTGTTAGAATAGTACAGTGTATTGTTCCACAGACGGTAAATATATCAACCAAGCTTTTGGTGTTAACACTATTCATCGACGTCGTAGCACTTACATTTTTCATATTCTCGAACCAGTATACTTCTCTGGCTTTATCATCATTTATACATGGAGCGGCGTATGGATTGCAATCCTGCTTAATACACTTCCTGGCAATAAAGTCGGTGGATACAGCACACGCTGGTGGCGCCATAGCCTGGTGCAAAGCATTTGCAGGCATAGGTAACCTTTTAGCCGGATTACTGGGTAAGATTGTCTTCTTTTTAGAAACTTTTTTTAGTTTTGTTTTCTTATGATGGGAATAATCTCCTACGAAGGCCTTTATTCATATCTGTACAAAAACGTAAAAATCCCAATGTTCTAATTCAGTGATTGACTGGAATGTAGTTATCATTATCATTAATACACGTGTATATATTTTGTATCTTTCAGGATTTTTTAACAGTGACAAGGATTTGCTATTTTGTTTCCAGATAAGCACAGCCTTACAAGCCTTTGCGTTAATTCCAAGTTTATATGTGTTATTCTTATGGCATTGCTCTTCGAAGAATAAAGATACATAAAACATTTCTGTTGAAAAAAGATCGTCGGAGACAATGTCTAGAGACGAGATGTAGACGAGCAACCATTTCCGAAAATACTGCTGTCGATAAAACTAGCAAATTCATGAGTACAACTCATTTAACATTGGACTAATGAGAGATGGAGGGACCAACTGGTCTCAATACTTCTGGACTTGTTAAGCTATGTCCCGTTCTTGAGTATGGTACCCCTCTGTGGCACCCCGACATTAATTAAAAAAAGACAGTATAGGTAGAACCAGTGCAATAGCTGATTTGTAAATGTATCTTGGAAAAACACTTATGTCAAAGTGTGTAGAACTGCAAGAGGTCCGACTCTATTATAGGCTAAGTTCTCACACGGCTGCTAACGGTTAGCAGGATCCGGATCCTGCTAATCGTTAGCTGCCGTGCGTCCATACGAGAAAATCCCGATCCGGATACCAAAAATATGATGATCGAACTGGAAATCGTAAACGCGTACTTGTGATTGGTTGATGATAAAAACGCGCTCAACTTTCTAACCGATAGCGCTTGCGAACCGTTAGCGGTATCCGGATACTGCTAACTGTTAGCGCTAACCGATCGGGCGTTAGGTGCTAATGGTAGCGCTAACGGTTAGCTCCCGATCCGGATACTAGGGCTCTCGTGAGGACCATGCTATACACTCTCTGTTTATACTGTATGTTATATCCCTAGAGGACTGGACCAACACCTTCCTCCTCATTATTGCCTGGGAGTATGATTTGCTCGATGTTCGTCCGTCTAGGCAAATTTTGGATTTTATTGAGTTAGTCATCTTCCCATAATAGCTCACGATGTTGGTCATCTTCCCATAATAGCTCATGATTATGATATACAACGTTACACAGCGAAATTTTGTTCCAATTGACAATTTAAAGTTAAAGGGAGAGGGGATTGTCTACATATTATTTTGATGGGGGAAAAGTAGGTACGTCCATATCATCATTCACAATTCATGTATTTATAGATATTTAAGGTATAGAAAGGAAACATTTGTTGTTTAGTGTACAAACATTATTTCTTTTTACTTTTTTTTCTTCACAATTGATTGGTTATGATTTATATGTACTATTGATTTTTCTTCATTACCTATACTATCCATGAATATGGAAATTACTATGCATTCATATAAGGATTGGGTCGTTTAACCAAAAAACTTAACTGAAAGGAATGAAAATGAAATTGGATTTCTTTTGTTGAAAAGTTCAAAATATGTTGGGTTTCTTCTTTACCATTTTACATTGTAATAATTGTCTGATTAACCTATATTAGTTTAGGCTTTGATATGTTGTCGAACGCACCGTCAAATTATCGAGTGCCAATGTTCTGAAAGTGTACGTTCAAATAATTAAAGCAAACTAAAACTACATTGTTACTTATTATAATTTGTACAGCTGCTAGAGTACAGTACATCAGTGCTGCAGTAGGCCTACTCTTGCTTTGTGATTGCGTTGTTTTGAAGAAGTGTTATGGTTGCCGCGTCGGGTCTGTGTGAGTTAAACGCAGACGAGAAGGTTTGCGTCGGGGCCAGTCGCGTCGTAGAACACTAAACATGTTTAATATTTCTCACGACGGCTCAAGACTGTCCACGACGAAAAATCGCGTCGGGCTGCGTCGTACGACGCTGCCTGAGTTGGTCTTAAGCTACGCTCACATCAAACCTGGATATAAAAATCGTGATTTGCTACGGTACGTTTTTTGAACGCTGCGTTTACATCGCCCAAGGAACACGGTTGTTCGGGTTAAGTACGTATGCGTTCGATTGGTTCAAACCAACCAAGCTTTTGCTGATTGGTCAAAGAAAAAAAACCCGTACGATTTCAGGATACAAATGGCTCTCAGATCCATCAGTCCGGATGCAGAGTTCGGATGCGGAGAAATCGTACAAATTTGATGTGAACGGTCCTATTCTTTACTACTTTAATGGTATGACATTCGATTTGTCATCGAGAGATCGCAGGTTCAAATCCTGCCGGCCAGACGTACTGCTTTAAACAATTTGAAAAAGAAGTTTTTTGTTGAAACAAAAAAAAAAAAAAATCAAGGTCAAGTAGTTTAAAGTCACATAAAATCACCTTGTTTTGCGAATTAGCGCCCCTCAACTGGTCATTGATTCCCCCACTTCACCTTCTCGCCCCCTCTCCCAACCTTCTCGCCCCCTCCCCCATCAGCACCCCCATTTCAGGACTCCTAGATACGCCACTGTGCACAGGGATCTTCTGGCCGGAACTTCGGTCATTTTCCGTGCTTGAATCTTTTTTAAATTTTGTCCAAGCAAAGACCATATCAAAGATGTGCCTATTACATTATGACGACATTCTACAAATTTGGAATATTAACAAACGGGTAATTAAACGTTTATGTTAACGCAGTTTGGGTTTTCTAAAGCGTTTAAAACTAGCTAAAGCTATACATGAACAATCGCCCTCGACTTACATTATTACGCAAGGTAGACAAACTAAAAATGCACTGAGCCTGCAAAGGGTAAGGGTCTTTATCGTAATGGTAAGACCTCTCAACATCGCCCACGCTATTACCACTGCAGCCACAATCCGACTCTAACTGACTTGTTTTTTTTTTTTTTTTGTTTTGTTTTTTTTTTTACTTTTTTTTTTTTTTTTTTTTTTTTTTTTTACTTCATAATTTGTAGAACACTAGTAAACCATTTATTCCAAAGTACCTAATAGTTGTAACTTACTGTAGCCTCCTTCCATACAATGTATTTGTTTTAATTTGCATACTTATTTACTGTATTACTGTATTGTATGGAAAATAAATGCATTTTTGATTTGATTTGATTAATTATAGGCCTAACTAAAGGCTATAAGCATAATATATATATATAGTAGAAATTAAAATAAATAAATGAATAAATAAAAATGTATGTAGTACAAATG